>NC_027756.1:2598333-2658474 GCF_000695525.1 Brassica oleracea var. oleracea
TAAGTAGATGAATAAATGATCCAAGAGAGTCAAGCGAGAGCTAGGAAAGGTGATGTTCAGCCTGAGTATTACAATAGAAGATGCCGAAACGGTTTAGAGATCGTGATATCGAAGTGGTTTTGGATGAATTTTAGAAAGAAAGCTTTGTGCTATTTTGACTCCGGTTTTTAAAATTGGAGTATAGACACTCATATTCTGTTTTCAATGGGGCGTTTCGTTGTTAATTGTTTGTCAAGTTCAAGAAAATAGGATATGAGTATGGAAAAGAAATCGTGGATGAATTAAAAAGAAGATAGTGGTAGTTACATTTTTTTTCTAATCATCATTTTGTTTTAAATGATTTTTTTTTTATATTTGTGAACAATAATTATGTGGCAGAATTTGATGATTTGATTGGTCATGTGACTTGTGCTTTAGTATATAAGGGATAAATCAAATAAATGAATCATTAGCAATTATTGTGTAGAAATGAATTGTATATTTGTTTTTAAAATTACATTTGAAATTGTAGATAAAAATGGGCAATATTATTATTTGTTTAGGACATCTAAAATGGTAGTCACAGCTCTGCCTCTAGTGAACTTTTTTTTTTGTCAAGGTTCTGGCTCTAGTGAACTCTTTTAAAGTTATAGAAGCAACTTTACATCACGATTATTTTTATATATATCATGATTATAGGATCATAGACAAAGCCTTATTGAGACGAATCTGCAAGACATTTAGATCATTTTCTTTGAGAATCGATGCGCGCAGAGCAACAACAAGTTGACAATGCTCAAGAGGATTCAATCTCAATCCCTTGGTAACTAAACTTAACTGTTGAATCTGAGTTTGGTTAGGTCTAACGAAATGAAACTAAACTCAATGGTGGGTCTTTCAAAGACGTTTTATTGATCAGTATGTGATAACGAACGGGATTACAGAAAGATTATTGGAAAGAAAGAAAGGTCTGAGCTTTGTAGAAAGACTCTGACGAGAACATTAGAGAGATCGATTGGTCGTAAAACCCTAGATCTTGCCGTCCAAGTGTTTGTCTCTGTTTTCGGATCCCTCTCTCTTTCCACTTCAACGTCCTTTTATAGCTCTCGTGTGTTTATCTTTCGTTCGCCCTAGAGGCCCAGGCCAGATCCTACGCTTGATGGGCCTTCGGGCTGAACGGGGATCTACCGAGCCGAGGCTTCTCCAAATCATTCGGTTGACCATATTCACGGGTCGATCGATCGATCAATTGACTGGTTATGCTTGAGCTTTTATCGCTAATGGGCCGAATCCCGTTATTCGATGGGCTTTGTGGAGGAGTGCTAGATTCTCCTCCAACATTAACTGCTTCTACTCCTCGGCAACAGCTTCCTTTAACCCCAAACGCTGAAATATCTACCTGTTATGGTCTCCCTAAACACCATGTCTTATACCATTTCCGCTCTTCCTAGAGTCTAAACGATTTCAAGAAACCAGGAATCACTATCGAGTTCTTGAGAAAGGTTTTAGAACATTAGAATGAGTCCAGCTGCCATTGAAAAAGTACACCTCCTTCATTCATGGCCAGCTGCCAAGTACAGGTTTTATATAACTACTTCGAGACAAGACAATCTTTTCCAGAGACGCACGCAGGTGAAAGATTAGAGAGAATCGTTGTATGGATCCATCCATTTGTCAGAATAAGCTTTCTCCCCTCTCTCAGAAAACGAGCAGTTGCAATCACGCGCCTTCAGGAATAGGTAGTCTAACCAAAGCATTAGGGACGTCGCGCTTGTTTCCCACGCGCAGTTTACGAGCGTATCGTATTCCTATAACACACACTTCCCATGTGACACGGTCCGTTAAATTTCCAGCGTCCAGGCCCAATCATCCTTCAGACCAGGAGTGACAGATCTCATAAATGTACCCTCACATTTCCATACAGTCTCCTAATACACGTGGTGCAATTTCATTGGATGATTTGTTTTCAAGGAGAACACAGAAGGCAGACGATCACACCTCCGCCTTAAAAATAATTCTGATCTACTCCGTTTCAAGCTTGTCATCAGTGTCCTTCTTCTCCACCGTTTAAACCCTAATCAGGATAACAAAGCGATGCACAGTGTTCTCCAGCTTCTTCTTCTTCTTCTCATCGCCACCGTTGCGATCTCGATCCCTGTTTTCGCCGAGGAGAACGATTCGATATACGACGTCCTTCGAGCACACGCCTTGCCTATGGGGCTATTACCAAAGGGAGTAAAGGAGTTCAACGTCGACGTGGCGACAGGACATTTCTCGGTTTTCTTAAACCAATCTTGCAAGGCCAAGTACGAGAGCGAGATACATTACGAAGCCAACATCACGGGGACGATAGGCTACGGAAGCATCGGTGGCTTGACGGGTGTATCGGCGCAGGATCTCTTCCTGTGGTTTCCGGTTAAAGGGATCCGTGTGGACATACCTAGCTCCGGCGTTATATACTTCGATGTCGGAGTTGTTCGCAAGCGGTATCCCATGTCTCTGTTCGAGACTCCGAGAGATTGTGTCGCTGTTGTTGAGAAGGTATGGACTTTGGTTTTACCGAGTTTGAATCTCTTGTCGGCATTGTAATAGGTTATGTAATAGATTTGTGGAACTTGCCATGTCTGTAAGTTGGAAGGAAGGTGTTGGAGAGTTTTGTTTGAGATGTCCAGATTCATCACATGTGACCTGAAATGTTTTTTGAATTTTTGTTTTGATGTTTTGTACTTTGTCATGCATCTTTCTTTCTCCTTGTAACATAATACATAATCTATTGTATGATATATATTTGCCCATTTTCTAATCTTATTCCTTTATCCCAATAAGATTATTTACAGTGTGTGCAATGCATTTGCTTTCCTAGTGTACTTCAATTGTTGAATGTGAATGTGAACACTGTTTTGTGTAAATGAACATATAGAAAAATATACATTCAACGTGGTATCAAATACTTATATAATTCCTCCAATATTGTTTTTCTTCACCCATAGAAAAGCATCATCATATATAGAATTTTTGGAATATATATAATTTCACCATGGACACAAAACATAAGTTATTATTCCAGTGAAGAATCAGAGGTAGAATCGTCGAGTAGACTTCCACTTCCATTGTGGCTATCCGGAGATCCGGTAGGCTTAATAAGTTGAAGAGGTTCTTTGAGAGTCCAGTGCATTATACTCGCCGTCAACGTCAGAATCATCTTCTGATTCACCTGTATTGTACATAATATACATCAGATACTCTTGATATTGTTGAGTGATTATATTATTAATGGAATAAAAGAGAGAGGGGCATCAAAGTACCTCAGTTATGTCTTCTGGGAGTAAAAATATGGAGCAACCCATCTTCCTGGCTATGCTAATCACGTAAGTTGCATTCATCTTCTTCTCTTCATCTATGTATTAGCAAGTGTCCCTATTAAAATTAAGTATATTCAAACACACGTGAACATATGAACATTAACAGTTAATTACCAGTTACTCCGTTTGTAACTAGACTCCAGTTCACGGCTCTTGGCTGCACAGAACTCAACAACTCCAGGAAGAATATCCCATCGGACAAGCTCTTGTCCTGTCATATTCAGTCATCATTTGTCACTAACACAGGTCGGTTCTGTGTATTTTTATCTCACAATGGTTGCGTTGTTACTTACCCTGAAACTGAACATACGGGTTTGACTTCCGTTCTTTCTCACTTTAGCATTAGCCCACTCCAATATATCAACGTCTGTTATCTCTTTGCCGTTGGAATGTGATCTCAAGTTCTTAAGGAGTTGCAGGATGTTGTATCTCATCAGTTGCCATAAGTATGCTGGAAGAAGTTGTTTTAGTATTCCAATGTTAATGTTCACCATTAATAAACACAATAATCATAGGATTTGGGAAAAGTACCTAGTATGAGCTTCTTGTTTCCTTGAACAATGTCGTTACCAGCGATGTTAACCAAAGAGAATTTGAGCTGCTTCCCTAGTTTCACAACCTGATTGCAGTTTTCTACTTTCTTGAATGGCAATTTGATCGGAGGCTTGCTTGCTATTTTCCAGTTAACAATTCCTGGTGACACCTTGTCGAGTGTCTGCAACAGTATCCACCTGTTGCCAGAAACTCAGTGTTAAAAAAACACATTCCACGCTCTATTTAACGTTTTTCATACTAACCCATCTCTTAGATCTTCAAAGACGTTGTTTATGTACATAGAACTATCAAAGCTGTTAATCCAAAACCGGAAGGCTTTTTCTTCTCTTGATATTTGAGTGTCATCGGCCAGAAAAGATATCTGTTTTGTTTTGGTTGAGAGCCCGTTCCTGCCAAAAGAAAATCATTTGTTAAACTTCACAGAAGGGTGGGATATAATTAAAGGTTCTCTAAATACACTTTGACATTGAAGTGTTTCTTTCACCTGTGCTGGAAGATATGTGCTACAAAAGCAAGATTAAGATTCGGGGAGCCTTCAACAATATCCTTCGCGGTCAAGTATCTCCTGCACCCCATTCTGTCTGCATGTTCGAGAACATTTTTTGCTCTCTCAAATGGGTTTTTGGCTGCCAACTTTGAAGGGCTCTTGTGCTCTGGTGCTAGGACGTTTAATAGATTAGTGTAAGCTTCAGCATCCTGCAGAAAAACCATATCATAAGCCATGTGCATCTTACTATAAAAGATTATATAGAACACTTACTAGAAAATAAATTATATAAACCAACCAACTGGAGAACTTATATAACTTGATATTATTAGTTACCTTTACATCAGAGGAGAAGTTTGTGACAGTTTTCTTATATTCAGTTTTTCTTAACTGAAAGTTCATCCATCTCAGTAAGATCTTATCAGGTGGTAAACTCATCAACTCTTCCACATCCTGTTGATCCCAAAAAATTGAAACAAAGTCATTATTTATAAAGAAAATGTTTGTTTAGACTACAGGACAATGAGTAGTATTTACCTTGCTATCATCAACCAACTCCACCAGCTGTGGAGTTTTCTTCAAGTTTAGATCAGCTAGCAATTGTATCTAAACATCACAGTCACAACAAAGATTAATCACACATCGTCTTATCAAAAAACAAACAGCAGTAGCAGCATTAGAGACTCACCTTGATGATTTGAGAAATCACACCGAGCACAAGATGACGCTGAAACAGAGAGAAACAAAAATGTTCAAGTCATAACCATTACAAAAAAATGTGAAGGATACTGATAGTAACTGTTTCACATACCCTTCCTTCAATGATATCTTGAGTTCCTATATTAACGACAGTACACCCAATGGCCTTGGCAGAGTTAAGACAAAGCGTATGGTTTTCGTTCCTCTCCCATGGATTAAGCATACTCTTAGTGTTGATAGCTCTTTCATCAATCGTCCCAGGAACCGCCACATTAATAAGTTTACTACAACCACATCAAAGATAAAGCCATCAAGAAAACATTTCATGAAGTATAGAATCCGAGTAAGGAAGAGGGAAGCCTTACCAAAGTAGAACACCATCTTTCACCACTTCGAATAGATCGTTGGAGGAAGGGTTGATAGGGAGGTACTTGTTTAGGAACTCATCTCCAGAGAGGTAGTTATTGATGTGAGCGACGTAAGATGACTTCTCAGAGTCGCTGATGGTATGCAACAAAGTGGTTGTAGCTGCCTTGAGAAACGCAGACGAGTTCTTGGCGCCGCTTCCGATTATGGCGTTCACATGCGCTTGGAGTTTAAGATAAATCTGCAAGTTTGGATGGCAAATCGGTTATAAACAAAACAATTTTTCTAATAAAGATCGGTCTAAGCAACGCCTAAAATGATTTTTCTAATAAAGATTGGTCTAAGCAACATCTAGACGTCCACTAATACTCTCCTAGTTATTTCCTAGCGATTTTACGAACATTGACATCAGTAGAAATTTAAGATAAATCTACAAGTTTATGCAGCAAATAGGGGAAACAAATTTAAAAATGATTTTTCTAATATAGATTGGTCTAAGGAATGTCTAGGCGTCCGCTAATACTCTCCTAATTATCGCCTAACGATTTTAAGAACATTTGACATCAGAACGAATTTAAGATAAATCTGCAAGTTTATACAGCAAATAGACGAAACAATTTTTAAAAATGATTTTTCTAATAAAAGACGGGTCTAAGCAACGCCTAGGCGTCCGCTAATATTCTTCTAGTTATCGCCCAGCGATTTTAAGAACATTGACATCAGCAGAAATTTAAGATACATCTACAAGTTTATGCAGCAAATAGGCGAAACAATTTTTAAAAATGATTTTTCTACTAAAGATTGGTCTAAGCAACAACTAGCCGTCCGCTAATACTCTCCTAGTTATCGACTAGCGATTTTAAGAACATTGACATCAGTATAAATTTAAGATAAATCTGCAAGTTTATGCAGCAAATCGGTTATAGGCGAAACAATTTTTTTAAATGATTTTTTTAATAAAGATTGGTCTAAGCAACATCTAGTCATCCGCTAATACTCTCCTAGTTACCGTCTAGTGATTTTTTGAACATGTAGAAATCTTCCAACACAAAAGATCTGTGATACTGACCCTCAAGTAAAACTCGAAATCGACTTCATCGTTGAGGTTCGGATGGAAGCTTTGGATCAGAGCCGCTCTTTCTTCAGTGGTGAGGTTCTGATCTCCAACCACCTTTGATCTCCCCATCCTTGGCGCGAGGTCTGACACCGTAAGCTTTCCGCTCTCCCTCCTCATGCTCGTGAACTGTTACAGAATTGATTAGAATCAGATCGACAAAATCAATGAGAAAATCAAAAGACTCGCATGGAGTTTTGGTGATGATGATGATCCAGTCGATCGGAACGGAGATACGCACGTGAGATTTCAAACTCCGGAGCTCCACTTGCGTGAATTGGTTGTGTAGCCATGGATCCGATACCAGGATCCCGACGAAGCCTGACATTTTTATATACTTTCTCGAGCTAAACTTGATTTTTCTTCTATCCGTCTCTGTGACTATGAAACGTAGAAGAAGTTTGAGAAGCTAAAGCAGAGCTGGCAGTGGGAAGGGGAGAGAAAAAAGAAATTCAAAATTATGACGAAATTGCCCTTTTGAGCTTTTTGCGTTTTTTTAAATTTCACTCTCGCCTTTTAATTTGTGAGGGCGAGAAACTGTGACCTGTGAGGGGCCCATCTCACTTGCGTGTGTGGGGCCCATTTTGTCGTCTGAGATTTTAGCGAATTGGCGATTGTAGACCTTGCAACCGGCTATTCCTCGTGACTCTCGTGAGGGTAAAAAAGGGATTGCGAAAGTGATGCCTAATTACTAGTTGGAGCCAAATGTAACGGTCGTTTCGAGTAAGTTGTTATTCACCCCAAAGGGTGGATTCAAACCAGTTCATTAAATTCAAACTTATTTGACTTTAATATTTTTTGTGGTACTGTTAGGAATTCAAAAAGAAATCATTTTAGCTGTGACTGGTAATTGTAAGAATAACTGAAAGCAAATGAAAATAGAGAAAATAAGAAGAAAATTATAAATTAGATTAAATAATAAAAAATAAAGTTGAACCAAATAACACTTTTTTCTTTTCACATACCAAAAACAAATAAGTTTACTCTTCGGTAACTGTAATCAGCAAAACATAACAAAAGTTTCTATGCACTCATAGTTAATAGTAGTAATAAAAATATATACACATGCATATGTATCTATACGTTTGTCACACTATTAAAACAACACCATATTTGTTCCCCAAGCAAATTTTAATTATTTTGTTATTAGCTGAATCAAAGTAAATATCTTTCATACTCAAATTTTCTAGTTATTTATGACAGTTAATCACATCTTTTATATCAGAAATGTTGCAAAAACTCCATATAACTTTTCTTTTAAAATATGTTTTACATATGGAAGAATGCACAAAAAAAAAAAATTCTCATAAGAAAATCCACATATATACAAGTGACTGAGTTTTTACAAAAAAAAAAAAAAAATACAAGTGACTGAGCAAATTGGAGGATGCCAGAAATGCATTAGTTATGGTATTTCTTTTAGGTAGTTAAAGTGAACAGATCATATTTATCTAGCGAGACATAGGTGGTCTGATGCTACCCCAACTACTAATAATTTATATAAAACCATAGTTATAAGATAACGTGTATGTTATAAATAGGCATGGAGAAACTGTTTGATTGCAATGGGTGTACTATAAAGCTACAGCTAAAAGAAGATTAGGAAATAAAGCATGTGCCAGACATAGTGAATGGGAGATAAAGAGATATTTTGTAATAATTGAGCCAATATCAAGCAATCCTTACCATGCTTTGTTGCTTTCTCACTTAAAGAAAATTAAATAAATCATGTTGATGAGCGATTATATCTTACCTTGAACCAGGGTTAGATAGATTACAAGTTATAAAATGAATACATGGCTTTTCATATTGTGAGTTGATCAATAAAACTTACATCCATTAGGTGAAGATTTACATGGCATCATTAATATGATCACTCAACCTGTAATAACAATTATAAAACACAATTATGTCATTTGGACCCCATCCATGCTTCGTTCACATGGTTCCTGATCACCTCTGAAGATTTTCATAATTGAAACCTGATTTTGTGTATCAAACGTATATTAATAACCAATCTTTTATTATTTGAAAAAGTTGTTTGGTCTATACATTAATAATTGTAAAACGGCAAAAACACGTAAGCCGTCCTAGCTCAGTGGTAGAGCGCGTGACTTTTATTCCCGTGGCCGTGGGTTCGATACCCACAGACGGCGTTTATATTTTTTCCTCTTTTTTTTATCTAATTCACATTTATCCTTTTTCCTCGTCGTCGTCTTCCACTCTTCATCATATCTCCTTTCTTCCCTTGCTTAAACCCAGAACCTCAAACTATGTTACAATCTCTTCACCTTCGCTTTCACTCCTCCCCATCACCTCCGAGAAGAGAGTCTCTGATTCCATCGATTACCTCCTCATCTCCTTTCTCGTTTTGCTCGTTCCGTCCAAACCAAACCCAGAAACCGAAGCGGCTAGTTCAATTCTGCGCCCCGTACGAGGTCGGAGGCGGATACACCGACGAGGAGCTCTTCGAAAGATACGGAACCCATCAGAGTAAAACTAACGTCGAGGACAAGCCAGATGCATCTGAGTACGAGGCGTTGCTTAAAGGAGGCGAACAAGTAACCTCCGTTCTCGAAGAGATGATAACCCTCGTAAGTTCATGTTTCGTATTTTGTGTTGTTTTCTTAAGCTTTTGGCATTTCGTCGAACACCTTAGCTGCGTTTTGGTTTTGTAATAGAATTTGTTACTCGTTAGTTATTATTGGTTCTGCAATGGTTTGACATGTGAAGTGCCCTTTTATGTTGTAGAGCTTTGCCTTTTTGTCGTTTTCCTTAGCTTGGCATTTCGTCGAACAACTTAGCCGCGTTTAGGTTTTGTAATAGAATTTGTTACTCGTTAGTTATTATTGGTTCTGCAATGGTTTGACATGTGAAGTGCCCTTTTATGTTGTAGAGCTTTGCGTTTTTGTCGTTTTCCTTAGCTTGGCATTTCGTCGAACAACTTAGCCGCGTTTAGGTTTTGTAATAGAAATTGTTACTCGTTAGTTATTGGTTCTGCAATGGTTTGACATGTGAAGTGCCTTTTATGTTGTAGAGCTTTGCGTTTTTGTCGTTTTCTTTAGCTTGGCATTTCGTCGAACAACTTACCTGCATTAGGCTTTGTAATAGAATTGTTACTCGTTTCTTGGTTCTGTAATGGTTTTTGACATGTGAAGGGCCACTTGTGTGTGTAGCTGCAAGACATGAAGATGAATGAAGCATCTGAGAACGTTGCTGTTGAATTGGCTGCACAAGGAGTTATAGGGAAAAGAGTTGATGAAATGGAGTCTGGGTTCATGATGGCTCTTGATTACATGATTCAACTCGCTGACAAAGACCAAGACGACAAGGTAAACCCTTTCTGTGTTCTGTCTCTGAATAGACTGTCCTTAAAGCAATTAACATTTTGTTTTTTGAGCTCAGAGGAAGTCTTTGCTAGAGGTTGTCAAGGAGACAGTCTTATCACATCTCACTAAAAAATGTCCTCCTCATGTGAGTAAATAGTTTCTTCTTTTGCTTTCAAGACTTTCCACTTAGCGTCATTCATTGAGTGTTTTGCTGTTTATTTTAGGTCCAAGTGATTGGTTTACTCTGTAGAACACCTAAAAAAGAGAGTAGGCAAGAGCTGCTGCGTAGGGTAGCTGCAGGTGGTGGGGCTTTTGAAGGCAAGGACGGTACTAAACTTCATCTACCCGGAGCTAATCTGAATGACATAGCCAATCAAGCTGATGACTTGCTAGAGGTATATATATACATTTGTATTTCGAGATCACGTGTCTGGACAAAGTGAACATGTATGAGGAAATTTTTGCAGACTATGGAGACAAGGCCGGTTGTTCCTGATAGGAAACTACTAGCGAGGCTTGTTTTGATCAGAGAGGAAGCGAGGAACATGATGGGAGGTGGTATACTCGATGAGAGAAATGACCGTGGTTTCTCCACTCTACCTGAATCAGAGGTTTGTGAGACACTAACTATTATGTCTATTATGTGGTGTTTTGAGCAATAATTGACTTGTTTGCATTATCCTTGAACAGGTGAATTTCTTAACCAAATTGGTAGCTCTCAAACCAGGAAAGACAGTGCAGCAGATGATCAAGAATGTAATGCAAGGGAAAGATGAAGGTGCAGATGATCTTAGCAATGAAGAGGATGATTCTACCCAAGGAAGAAGACAGAGTGGATTAAATGGAAGGGTAAGTATGATCAACCAATGATCAGCTAACACGTTTTCAGATAAGTTTTATGTCTAACTTGGCCTACTTGATGTGCGATCCAGGGAAGCTTTACAGGAAAAAAACCGTTACCAGTAAGGCCAGGAATGTTTCTAGAGACTGTCACAAAGGTGTGTTCCAACTTTGATCGATTAGCTTAGTCCAAAAAGATGATAGTTGACCATTTTCGTGTGATGTTTTCAATCCAACCTCTATAGGTGATGGGCAGCATATACTCGGGTAATACATCCGGTATCACAGCACAACATCTAGAATGGGTGAGTTCCTTAAAAAAAAAACAACCTAATATGTTGCATACAATGTCTCTCTTCTTTTTGTTGCGTTCATTAAAGCTTCTATATCTGTTTTTCATCAGGTACACGAGAAGACGCTCCAAGTTCTTGAAGAAATTGCATATTAGCTAGTAGTATCTTCATTGTTACCAGCAAGGAAAGTAGATGTTGTGTCCGTCCATAGATGTTGTTCACTATATAATAATTGTAACTTGGTTGGTTGATATGACAAATGCTGTGCACATCTCCTTCAATTTGGTATACATCATCATCATCCCCAAGATGCATTAACTATGCACATCCATCAAACGTGAAAAATTTAATTATTTAGTTAGTTAAAGAATAAAGAATCATTGATAGTTAGCCTTGAAGGAAAGTATCTGATTCCAGCCAAAATAAAATTTATTAAAAATAAGATTCGTTTATTGATTTTTTTTTTATCAAACGTTCGTTTATCTATACTATTAAATCAGGATTCTATTGTTTTTTTTTACCTTAGCTTGTCCTTTTTTTACTAACATTACATCTTTCATTAAGGGCAATCAAGTAATATTAATAACACATCTTATTGAGCCATTATTTTCGGATCTAGCCCACTGTCCACATCAGTTCTCTCTTGGGCCATTTGGACCGGTTAAGAAATCAGATTCAATTCTCACATTTTTTTTTCCTTTGGACCATTGAGTCCAAGTTCAAATAATTTTTTTTTCAACCATTCTTAATTAATTTTTTTTCTTTTCTTAATATAATTTAAGCATTCATAAAAAAATTGATTTTTTCATTGAAAAGTATAAATCTTTATTAAAAGTATATAATTATTTTTATTAAAAATATTAACCATATAATAAAATTAATTCATCAGAGTTATACCAACTTAATTCATTAAAAAAATAAAATTTAATTTTTTAAACATAAATAGTCGTTTAAAATGAAACATGATAAAGAAAGATAAAAAGTTTAAGTTTTTTATAAAATAAAACACAAATATATAAAATATGACATTTACTAAATATTTTGACCATTGAAAAAAAAGGAAAATAAACCTGGGTAAAAATCTAGTTGAGTTTTAAATGAAAAATCCTAGGCGGTTTAATTGAGTAGACACGGGGAGGAGAAACAATAGCCCTGTCTAAGGATAATAGGGGCATGCGCTCGTAAATAAGTGAAAAAGCAAGGGTAAGTATCTTACGGACGTGAGAGCAATTGTTATAGAGAATCCGCGTCAGGTGAACGAAACGATTCCGTTTCTCCGCTTACAAAATAAATATCTTTTTTTTTATCAAACAAAATAAATATCTACACTAACAAACAGACTCTAGGTTGTTCCTAGACACGCCATTTGCATTCTTCTCTCTCTTCAGCTACTAACCAACGAATCTCTCTCTCTCTCTAAAACAATGGCTCAGGAAGACGTCGCTGCTGCTGCTGCTGCTAACGGTGCTACCACGGCGGTGGAGAAGTCCGTTACGTTCACGGCGTACAAGCCTCAGCTGATTGTGGAAGCACAGAAGGTCGGTGACGCTGTTGCGTTCTACAAGGCCGTGTTTGGCGCCGTGGAGACTGGACGCTCTCTCTACCCCAAGCGTAAGGCTGACCAAGAGCTCCCTCACCTCGTCTCTTCCGAGCTCGAGCTCGCCGGAACAACCGTAGTCGTTTCTGACGTATCCGTTAACTCTGGCTCTGAGTAAGCTTTCTCCTCTCTTCATGTTAAGCCACTGGATCGGATCTACATGCTTTGCTCGTTTAGCGTTTATGATTTCGTTTCAGATCTGAGGATAGATTGTGTTTATTTTGTTGCATTGAACAGTGCGAAGACGGGGACTATGCCTGCGATCCTCGAAACCGATGACGTGGAAGCTGCGGTTGCGAAGGCCGTTGCGGCTGGAGCTGTAAAGGTGGAGGAGGAGGAGGAGGATGTCTCGGAGGTTGGAGTAAAGGGGAAAGTGACGGATCCGTTCGGTTTCACGTGGATCTTTGTTGCTCCGGCGAAGAAGAGTGAGAAGGAAGGAAACAAAGAGGTCTAACTGTTAACCGTCGGATCTGATCATTTCGTCGGTTTCTGAACGAACTTTTTAATATTATTATCCTATGCTTTTCATTAGTTTGTCTTTTGTGGAATCTCCGGTATGAGTAAACCGGGTTGATTAGGCTAAAATGACTTTTGTTCTTCACCACCTTTTGACATAAACTTGGTGAAAGAAATAACAAAAATATTCGGATGTTAATGTTTCGTTGATTATGCTTATTAGTGGCTTAACTATTTTCCATCATCGTTTGATTCGTATCTCAGTTGATGTGTATTCTAATTTAAAATGAATGGTTGGATACGAAGATTAGATAAGAAGCTATATAAGAATAAGGGAAGAATTGTTGATTGTGATTATCAAGTAATTAATCTTCGTTTGGTGTTAGTGTGTTGAAAACTGTGTGCAAATTGTTCTTTTTGGGTTATCTATTTTCCATGTTGGAAATTGTCATGATGTGGTCCTTCTCCTGTCCACACAAATCTTTGAATGCGGCTTTGGGCCTTGTGAAGTTTTCAATTTGGTTATCTTAGCTTTTTGACTATTTTTTTGTGATTAACCCGTAGACGCCATTGGACAGAAACTTTACGTTGATATCAACACGCCAAAAATTCATTATTGTTGATCATTAATTAAAGAAACACTAACACACGATTTTAGACGAGAAAAAAGTTGAAGGTGCTTAAGAAGTTGGGGAGCTTGCCAGGGCTACATTTGCTGAGGAGTCCAACAGCGAGTTGGTTTCAATACCGAAAGAACCGAGCCATGGAGAGAGTTCTTGACGTCACAAAGACAAATGTAGTCAGCTTGTTGTAGGGCGTTGCAGCAGAGCTGCGATGGGCATGGGCTTGTTGTACTATCACTAGAGTTTATGGAACGCTCCGACCGTCCACGGCTAATGGGCCACCCACGCCCGTTCTCTCGGTCCGTGGGTCCCATCCCGTTCCAACAGTCGGTCCGTTAATTTTCCAAAGTTCAGAATCATTGTTTATTGACCATGCAATCACCACTCGATCTTTCTCCATGCTTTGGCCTCACTTGTACGGTATCGCGAATCACTTCCCGATAGGTTATCCATCATTTCACTACTCCAGCCCAAACACGCTTAACTCTGGAGTTCTAAACGGATGTATGATGAAAAAGGTAAGTCAACTTTGATAACATAGGCGCCAAATCAATTTTCTTAAACCTTTTCAATATATCACAACTTGGGATGTTAGTTGTTCACCACTGGTTTGCACTCATTTAACTCGGCCTCGGTCATTCCACAGATCAATCTCTACTTACTTCTCGGCTAAAGTAGTCATCACCACTGTTGGACCCAATTTGGTCAAAACGTTAATGGGCCGAGATCAAAGTTATGGGCCTTAAGGAACCGAAGCCCTTAGCAAGCAATCGAGCTCGAAGCGAAGGAGTCGAGGTTCCAGAGATCGCGGAGCAATTACGGAGATCACGAAGTCGACTTACTATAAAGAAAGGAGAAGAGACCTGAAGAACCACACGTTGAAAACCCTAGAGAGAGTTACACACTAACATCAACCTTGTTTCCTCTCGATCTTAGACCCTTTTCTTTACGGTTCTCGTTTGTATCACTCGATATAGTTCAACTCATTGTATTCGATCTTATTCATCAATAAAGTTCATTTTCACCTAATGAAAACTGTTTAACATCGTTGTGTTCTGAAGATATCGTTGCCTACATCATTTGTCTTCCTTAGATCAAATTCCGATCACTATCAAATACTTAGCGTAGATTTTAGGTTCTACGACCACCATTACTATCCGTTAAGCAATGTGTAGTGCGCTAGTAATTTACTATCATTTTACTGCAAATGGAAAAATTCACAGCATTAATCACACGTTGTCAAAAAGTTATAAATTCTCAATAAGAAGAAAATTATAATGGGCCTGATTTGAGTCCAAATATGAGATGTTTTTCCCAGGCGGGGGTGGTTTACCTCAATCCTCGTAGCCTTTTAAGAAATTCCTAATTCCATTTTTTCTTTTAACTAAAAAACCTGCAAGCTACTTTTTTTTTTTTCATTGTCAACAACAGTTAGCTACTTTACCACAACGCAAGATTATCCCTAAACCGTTTTTTTTTGGGTTTCTTATTATTTTTTTTTCTTGATTTTAAAAAAAAAAATTTAAAAAGTATCCAACCGCGGACCGTCACGTGTCAGTGGAACCCGCAAACAGTACCAGAAACAGCAAAACTTCGATCTTTCTTTGGCTATTTCTGTGACCGATTTTATCTTTTTGGTGGGGCCACCATCGTTACTTTTCTTAGAATCTTCACCCTAGAAACCGCGATGTTGATGCTCTAAGAATATCAGTTAGTACGCAATATTTAATGCAATTTTTTTTCTTGAAGCAAAAGTTTAAAATGCGATTTTTACCTCTTTTTTTGTAACTTAAGCTTTCGTGCGATTTTTACTTTAGTGCACTTGCTCACAAATGTTATGGAAAATATAACTCTTCTTTAAAATTTATAATTTGAATCCCTAGTCATATATATCCACGATGATTCTTTGGTCTAAAACATCTTTCTCTTTAGGCAAAAAAAAAACATATTTTTCTTCGATGGTTCACTAGTTATAATATTTTGTTTTTATCGCTAATAGCTGATATTTTAAAAGAGAAATTTTCTAGAATAGGCTTTTTAGTTTATTTTCATAAAAATAATATTCAATGAATAAAATGACCAAAATAAGTTTTATTAAAAAATAAAAATACATTCCGTTGATTGCTCATTTTAAAAACAATTTATATTTTTCAGATTTGATGGGTTGTCTTGATAGAACGATAGTAATAGAATTAGATCATCTCCAATGTATTTTTCTATTTTTTCCTCTATAATAGAGGAACTCTATAATAGAGGTGAGTTTCTCTCCAATGTATTCCTCTATTTTTTCTTCTAAAAAGGAATATTCTTGAAAGATTCTTTTTTATTTTACATTTTACACCTCTAACTTGTAAATGTTGAAAATTAACCCATTCATTATACTTTTTGAAATTTTTTCATAATATTGCAAAAATATTTAAATTAAACATTTTATTACAAAAATACATTAGACAAAAAAAAATAAAACAAAGTACCATTATCTAACAATCATTATTACTAAATTTTTCTCATAAATGATCAATTAATGCATTACGAAGTGAGAAATGAGTTTCTTTATCTTTGATTTTTCTGAATCGACTTAGAAACTCTTGGAATTGGTTATCTTCATTATCTGGTATTTGGACTTCCGGAGGTGGAGCTTCTCTTCCAATTCCAATCGGTGCATCGAGATCACGCTCATCCTCAATAATCATATTATGTAAAATTATACATGTAGTCATTATATCATGTAGTACTTTTTTTTCCAAAAACGTACCGGTCCTTTCACAATCGCAAAACATGATTGTAAAACTCCGAATGCACGTTCTACATCTTTTCTACATGCTTATTGTTGTGCTGCAAAATATTTTTTCTTTGGACCTACTGGCTAATGAATAGTTTGTACTATGGTTGACCATTTCGGATATATACCATCGGCCAAGTAATAACCCATATTAATATGTTGTATTGATTAATATTTAAATAAAAAGTCTTTGACTTTTAAATAAAATAATAATTTTTTATTTTATTTTAATTATAATTGACTTTTAAATAAATAATATTTTTTTATTTTAATTATAACTATAGTTATAAAAATTAATAATTAGTACGTAACCAAAAAGGTGTGATTTTATATGTAAGAATTGTATTTCTTCATACATAAGTATTTTAGTTACAATCATAAAATGTTAGAGGACTATTTTGTAAATAAAAAAGTTTGCCTCTATTATAGAGGAAGGCTATTTTTTCCCCTAAATATAGAGGAAAAAATAGCAATCTCTATTTTAGGGGAAGAAATAGGGGTGGATTGGAGCTGATTTTACTCTATTATATCATTTAGAGGCAAATATAGGGAAGGGTTGGGGATGCTCTTAGGAGTCATTTACACTGGTAAAAGGCCATTCCGTTGATATACTAAATGTTTTAACTGCTTTTTCAATTTGAAAGGCTGCAATGAGCTGAGCATTTGCAATTGAATTATGCTGGTACGAAAACTTGCAGTAATTTTGACCTAACCCCACCTGTCCTCTGTCAAATAAAACTACTGATAAAACTAATTTAAAATAAAGACATTTATTACAAAGATAGAATTTTATAAGCTTTGAATCGTCAATGTTGGTCGCACACTGCACAGAGCACAGAGTTTCATAACAGAGGGGTAATGTTGCATGTGGCCCCTTCTTCCTAAAGCTCATTTTTATTCACTCTTTTGTCTCTAAAACTTTAACTTTCTTAAACATTTCGTTTTTCAAATTGGACAATTCCAATGAAGTCCATAAAATGTTTTCTGCACCACTAAATGAAAATTTTGGAGTATATGTTTTTTTCCAACACAAAACGGTAAATATTATAGAATCAATAAAATTGAGTGTAAAAGTCAGCTTTAGAGGCCATAATACTTGTTAATTTAATAACTCTTTTTTTTTTTTGTAAATGAAAGTAACGGTCATTCCTTTTTTCTGGTTTGTCAACCATGAACATAAAAATGTTTTTAACCCCATATAAAAACAAAGTCTAAAGCTAACAAAGCTAAAAAGGGATAAAACATTTGAAAGATAAAAAAGTAAAAACAGAGTACAGAACACACTGCATAAAAGGAAATAAGAAAAGAAAAACAGTTTTTCAAAAAAAAAAGAGCACTTCTTAAAAAAAAAAAACAGTATAGTTTTGTTTTTTTTTTTTTTGGGCAAACAGTATAGTTTTGTTTAAAATGTAAAAGAAAAGAAGAAGAAGAGTAGCTAACTTATTTTTTCACTGACCCTAGAGAATTTAAAAATCTACTCTCTTTTCTTCTCTTTCTCCCTGTGCTTATTAGACACACGCAGTCCCTCTACTCTACCTCCTACAAGTATAGACTTTAAGCGTCGAGACAAGTAAGAAACCCATCTGGCCATTTAATAGACCCAATCTCTCTCTTGCTCGACATTACTTAAAGCAAACATCTAACATCATCAAACTTATTAGCCACAACAGACATGGACTACGTAAGTTCCTTTCCCTTTCTTATTCTTCTTCTTTTATGTACAAAGGTTAACCGTTTTTTCTTCCACCAGGAATACTGTGGAGGAGAGTACTGCAGGAGGGGAGACGCGCCTGCGTTTGGAAGCGGGAACTGGAACGACGCCGTTCCATTCACTCAGTGCTTCGAGACAGCAACCACTCAGCAACCTGCTATTCTCCACTACGCTCCTTACACTCAAGATCGCGATCTTTACCTGGAAGATGATCTCTACGACAACCACCACCACCACCACCTTGTCTCTCCCGCCGTGATCGTCCTACCTCGACGCAGGGTACTTCTTTCATTACTTCCCACATATAATTAACAACGCCGCGAACTAATATGTTCCCGTGAAATGTGTTTTTTTTTTGTTTCAGTCTAGGGTGGGCCAGGAACCAAAGAGAGATACCTCCAAGGAGGAACACAACTTCAAGAACGAGGCGACGAGGTGTCCAACACCGGTGGAGAAGCGGAGGATGGCGGCACCGAAGCCAGTTGACGAAGACTTGTACAAGGTGTCCCCTCAACTCCTCTCCGCCAAATCAACAAAGGTGTTTTTCTCAGTTCATTACTTGTTTCATCTTAAATCCTCTTTAATTAATATAGGTTTTAAAGATTGATTTTGAAAATGTTATAACTCGAAAATGCAGAAGAGAGGAGGTGGGCTTGGGTGCATTTCAAGGTGTTTTTTGCCAACAAGCGTGAGAGATTGAGTCAGACAACACTTTATTTTCCTTTTTTGTTGGTTATAATAGTATTAGAAAACGTATGCTCGTGAAGTTATGTATGTATTTTTAAATCATGCGTGGTTTAAGCTAATGTAGTAGTAGCTTTGGGAAAAGCTAGCCATATTGTATTATGTATATTAGTTAATTAAGACTTATTTTGCAACCTCTTTATGTTTTTGAAAGTAGTGTCTACTACATTTGCAAGAGCATAATTAACGGGAGTTTTTAGAATGAGGTTGTTAACGGAATATAAAAAACTATTTTTTAACTTTTAATTAAAAAAATTAAGAATCCCATTAAACATACTCTAATGTGTTAAAGGATTTGGTGAGATTAATTTACGGATGGGAAAGAAAAGGAGTTAAAGGCCAAGGAGGGAGGGGACTGTTGAATAGTAGCTTAGCTTCACTCGGATAGTTTTGACTTATGGCAGAGCTACTACCTTTTTCCTTTATGTGATTTGAAAAAGAGTGGACTAATTAATAGTTACTGAAAACCAGATAATGGATCTAAATGATCGGCAGGACAATGATAGTTATGGAATTTAGTAGTATATTTATGATAGATTCTTAGTAATATTTATGGAATTCAGGCAGATAATTTTCAGTAAATCCACTTAATCATATTTGGAGACATTTAATTTTAAATTTGAAGTGATAATTAAAACTTCTGGTACATATTAATTAACTAGCGGGTACTTAAAAAGAATATAAAACTATTTTTTGACACTTATGTTTTCTATCAAACCCATATACTATGAATTGCTTGAAAATAAACTTGGTATCTACCCTAAGCTAATATGGTATCCTTTCGTTCTTTTTGTTTTTCCACTGGACACTTTTAGTACCAACGTTGTCTAAACCTCCTCGATTTCTTTTTCACTTTCACTGTGGTATACTGAATTTCTGATGGTACATATTTTGGATATCTATTGATAGACGACCTTGTAGAGATATGCTAACAATACCAAATTTTCATTCCTTTTCCTTGTAGGAAACCTTTTTCTATCTAAAAATCATTCCTTTTCCTTCGCATTTTTTTTTCAAACTTTTTTCCTTTGCATTTCTCTCCTGATTTCTCAATAACTTATATATACACTGTACTATGCCTTTCATAAAAGCAGCCCCGTTATGATTAGGTAACCAAATGTTTTTGGTTTTGTTTTGGACAGAATAATTAACCAGTAAACCAGATGTCATACAACGTTTAAGTCTCACATAGATGTTAGGCTTCACTCTAAAGGAACTACGACAGCCGTCTCTTTCTTCTTACGTTACAAATATAAAAATCCAGGTTTCAAAAAAATAAAACTTTGAAATTCCTTGTGAAATTTTCTCATCTTTTTACTATCTTTCAGAAAACAAAAGAAAATTACGCGTTCAAATAAAGAGAAAAGTAGTTGAATTATGATTATCAGATGTTGTTTAAAGCTTTAGAAATAGACCCACACTAGGGAAAAAGAAGGCGTTAAAATGTTGCACTCTAAAACTAAAAGTCTAAAGCACGTTTAAAGACATCATGCCACTAGCTTTTGATTAAATTAGCTTATACTTTTCTACTTCGGGGATAGGATAGGACATCATGCCACTGTTAAAATTGTATATGCCTATCAATGCTTTGTACGCATGATAGGAATGTAACACCTGTAACTTTGTAAGTTTGTAACTTAATTGTTTACATGCGAAGGAAAAAACAAAAGGAAAAAAACCCTAATTTTATTGTGGAAAGTACATAGCTCACATATGTGTTCATTGAAATCAAACTTTTTCTTGTGTTGGCCATATACTTATGGCCCTAACCCTTAAGGAGATAGCCTAATGGAGGAAACAGTACCAACACTTGTATTGGGTTTAACCAAACCATCAAGAGATTCAAGACGGAAATAAAACGGATAAAACTCGTACCGGACATAGCAACTATTATACAAAACACGACATCCCTTCTTGTTATGGCAAGCCGTCATGAAACTCCCGACCGCAGCTGCAAAGCACTGATCGCAATCTAATGGGCTCAAGTCCCTAGTGCAATGAACCAAACCGTTAAGTGTCACAACCGGTGTTAGCTTTGTCTTACCTTTACCTAAACCTCGACTCTCACGCAACGCTGCCTCTGACCTAATTCTATCAAAGAGTTCCCCAATTTTCATCATCAAACGTTTTGGGGTCAGTTTCAGTTACGTTAGGTACGTTGTAGTGTATAAGACCAGCACCAGTGTCGAGCTTCCCTATGAAGTTCTTTTGGCTGTAACGTAAAAAGCAGAAGTCGTATAAGATTCTCGAGTTAGATTGGTTTGGACATACTTCATGGATAAGCCTATTATATAGTAGCCAAGTACTTGTGATCAATCAAAGTAGTATACATATACGGACTTGGCCAACTTGTGAGCTCACTAGACATTGTTATATTATTACTTTTTAGTGACAAAATCTTAATAGCTGGAAGATTCCAAGATGGCATCACCATCACGTGTGTGGCTCAATATGAATGGAGCATAAAATGTTGAGTATGGATATTAATCTGATTGCTTCTTGTGTCAGTCAAACGTCAATGTTAAAGCAATATCGACTACTTCTCTCTTTATTTCATTTTACATTTATAAAGAACTCTTTAGAGTATGATTATTAGTGGTTCTTAACGGAATATAAGAACCCGTCTCTTAAATTTTAACTAAAAAAGTTAAGAACCGTCTCTTAAACTCTTATTTAAAAGCCGATTCTTAATTTTTTTAGTTAAAAGTTAAGAGTCAGCTTATTATATTCTGCTAAAAACTCTACTTTAAGAACCTTCCAATAATCATGATGTTACATCCTCCGGTGAAAAGCTTCTAATTTGGTCCATAAGCACCCAAATAAAGCAAAGAAACACCCAATTTTATCCATCGATCTACTGAAAACTTCATATAATATATAGATATTAGAAGTTGGGTATTAATAAACCAAACAGTTGCATCTATACATAAGACATCTCATGTCAAAGACTCACACATGCATGCATATATTAAAAAACAACAATACTAAGGCTTAATTTTCATATAACAGGCTTATAGGAGGCCGAGGAGTATGGAATTATTGGCCTCAAGAGGGTTCAGAGGAATCACATTGATACCCAACATCATCATGGGTTGTATACTTTTATTAGATACATTCATAAATCACTACCATAATATATGTTTACAACATTCAAATGTATTCCCTAGGTTTTAAAAAAATTATTCTGAAAAAGTAGTTTCAAAAAGATTTACTTTTTAAAAAACTTTAATGTACTATTATTAGTTAATAATAATAAATTGTAAGCAATGAAAAACTAATTCTAATTATTAAAAAAATTATTGTTCTAAAATTTTGAAAAAATAAAATCAAAGATGAAAAAATAAAAATAAAATTTTATATTGTATAATATAAGAAAATACTTTTCGAAAATCTAAAATTGAAAATATCATAAACAACAATAATAGAGATTTCAAAGTTTTTAGAAACATGAAAAAGTGATATTATTTCTACAAACACGCAGAAATTATAATCTATGCTTAAATGAAAATATGAATTGTTAATGTAAAAGCCATATTATGGGATTATATTTATATCTGAGTTGCCTAATGTAAAAGCCATATTATGGGATTATATTTATATCCGAGTTGCCTAATGAACAACACGAGAAGACAGAGAGTCATCACATCACATGGATGGTTGTGGATAAAACAAAAACACCACCATCCTCTCAATCTTCATCCTCGCTGTTTGCTATCAGAGAATCGTTTTGTTCAGTTCAATGGAAGCTAGAAGGCTCGCGATCCTCTGTTCCCATCTCAACCCATCTTCTCCGTACCCGACACGTGGCTCCATTCTCGGGGCTTCCGATTGTACCTCAGGTTCATCAGAAGACGAGAAGGTTGAATCATCCAATCTCCAAAACGACTGCGTTTTCTGCAAGATTGTCCGTGGCGAGTCTCCATGTATAAAGGTCTAAACTTTATCTTCCTGTTTCTTAAAACATAACAGAACATAAACTAACTAATCTCTTTTTTTTTTTTGAAGCAGTTGTACGAGGATGACATGTGCTTGTGCATTTTGGATACGAGCCCACTTATTCATGGGTAATCAAAATCTCATTCTCTCTTAATGTGCTGTCATTCTATGTAGTAAGAGTGTAAGACCAGTGTTCAAAAAATGGGTTTACGCAGTCTATAAATAAAATAATAATTCCGTATAAAGCATTAAGACTATGCTTAAACCCTCCAATACTTAGTGCGGTTTGGTTTTTGAATCTTTGGTTAGTGGATTGGATTGTGAACATGGTTTGCCTTTGTTGTTGTTCTTGAATTCTAGAAGCTATCAACTTTTTAATCTGGGCATTTTCAGGCACTCTCTTATCATTCCAAAGTTACATTATCCAACCTTTGAGCAAACTCCTCCCTCAGTAAGTTCCTCGTCCTACCTTGTGTGAAAGTTTTTTTATTGTATTGAGAAGTATGTATTACGCGCATAAGATTTTGATTAATAGGTCTCCTCCAAGGAGTATGCAGGTAGTTGCTGCCATGTGTTCCAAAGTGCCTCTCATCAGTAATGCCATTGTTAAAGCTACAGATAGTGGTATGTTTCTGTATATTCTCAAAAAACATCAGCATTACTGCTGGTAGATTCATCACTGAACCAAGATTTCTAATTCTCATCAGATTCATTTAACTTGCTGGTTAACAACGGAGCAGCAGCTGGGCAAGTGATATTTCACGTATGCACATATTGATTTTTTTTATGTTTCTCTTAATCCCCCTGAGGAGGGATAGTTTCTGTTAACAGTTCTCTTTCTTTATGCATTTTCTCAGACGCACATTCACATAATCCCACGTAAGAAACGCGACTGTTTATGGGCTTCTGAGGTACGAAACAAGATCACAACATTACATTTTGAAAGGTTTATGAAAGTTGTATGTTGTATGATTTGGTGGTTATTCTTTTTATAACAGAGCTTGCGGAGACAGCCACTGCAACTGGACAAGGAAGCATCTCAACTGGCGTCGCGTGTTCGAGAACAGTTGTGCAGAGTTCCTGAAGAACAGTTCGTTCAGCCCTCATCATAAGTCCCTTTTCAAGAGACCCATTGTTGTAAACACTGTGCTAATCCAGGACTATATTCTGTATAGTTCATATTCAGAGTTAAAGCCCATCTAAACATAAGAGAAGAACCATCCAAAAGTAACCTCTGACACTATCTTATTTACAGAAAAAAAAGTAGGAAACTTCCTGCACTAACCAAAGCACATGATTTTTAATCATGATGGGATGTGGTATCATTTGATGTTCGAGGAAAAAAAAATAAAATAAAAGGATGTGGTGGTTTCAGGAGAGAAGGGAGACAAGGGAAACAAACTCATGAGTGACCCTGCCCTTTGACCTTGTGTTGATAACGAAATGCTCTGGGTATTTCCTCAGCAGCATCAGCAGTCCGTACCATGCTTTACCCTTTGCTTCTGGAACTGCCCAGTTCTCAGGTGTTAGGTATCTCCTCACACGACTGTGATGCCATATGTTCCCGTAATTCTCCAGTATCTGTCATAGATATATAGACACAGTTATGATGCCTCATCACCACAATGGGAGATTCTAAACTTTATGACCACAAGAAAGGTTCAGTTATATAGCAAAATGTAGGAACAGAGTATATGTTTGCCAAGTTTATTAAATGTATAGAAACATTCGTCCGAACATCAAAATCCAAAAGAAGAGATGGTATTGAACTAACCACGGAATGAAGCTTCTCCATAGCCATATACTCTCCTGGACCGCATGAGTCAGAAAGCACATTGGCAACAGATGACACAACATCTTTTTCCTCAAGCTGCAAAACTTGCTGATCATCAGCTTCCCTATCCGCCCTTGTTCTTCCCTCTCCCTTCCTCTCTGCAAACATTAAGTTGATACAGTCTCCCAAATAAATAAAAAAGAATGATCTTAACTCAGGTCGGAATCAATGGCCCCACTACTAATCCAAATATAAAGAGAAAAGCCACAAATTAAGTAAAATTCAAACGCCTGGAACTATATATCATGGTTCAAAGTAAGTTTGTATCAAAAGATGAAACTTTTCTTAGAGTAAGCGATCTAACCCAACAATAAACCAAAACAAGAACCATACACCTATTCTTAAGTGGTGACTGATCATATACTCAAACAACAATCTAATCAAAATAAGCAATGTTGGGTTCAAATGATCCACACCAAGGTTCTAAAAACCAGGGCTTGTCTCTTGGTGGTGACTAACTCGAGGGCAAAAGTCCAATACGGTGAAGCTACCAGGGTTTGAGTCCCGGCCACTTGGGAATTAACATTTCGGCATCGCCAGAGATAAGGGACCGACACGTGGTAACACGTGACATAGTCTAGACCACTTATGTGAGCCATTAATACCTCTGTATAATTAAAAAAAAAAAAAAAATCGGCATAGCCGCCTATGAAACTTAAACAAAACGATTTTTCTAGACTAATTTCTTTTTAAATTGTTTTAGATGTTCAAAAAATCGGTCCAGACGCTCCGCCTAATCAATAATCCCATATAGAACGATCTAAAGCTTAGCAGTGTTTCGAACATTGATCCACACTAATGACCAACTCAATAGCTCCAAAACTCTTTCAAGTATAGAACTACAGAGCAATGCTCAAAACCTATTAATCATTACAAGCAAGTGATCAAGCTAAAAGATTAGTTATACCAACAGAAGCAGGTGCAGACCCTCCATACCCCTCTCTCCTTGAGTTCTTCCCACTCCTCCTCACATTATCATCATCATCATCCTCTTCAAAGTAGTCTCTTCCCCTCCCGCCTCTCTTTCCTGAACCAGAACCAGGATACTGATTATAAGGCCCAACAGGCCCAGAAACAACGTGCCTAGGCCCACCTAGGATATTCCTCACAGGAAGCAGAAAGTAAAACTCCTTATCTCCGATCTGAAGCAAGTCCTGCGAATCCAGCTTAACGGCCGGGTTCCCCGGGAGGTGGAGAACGCCTTCGACGAGGCACCCGTTCTTCCCCAGCACCTCGAGCGCGAACCTGCGGCGCGTGAAGTCGTAGAAGATCCGCGCGTGGTTTCGGGAGATGTTCATCCCGCCGCCGAGGGAAGAGAGGTCGACGTCGACGGTGGATTTCTTGGAGTTGCGGCCGAGGACGATTGAGTACGTCTGCATGTAGTACTCGAAGTCTTCGCCCTGGAGCTTCGCGAATCCAACCTCCACGTCGCTGCTCTCGATGGATGTCGCCATGAGGAGGAAGTTTCGTTTTCGAATTGGCTTTGAAATTGAAATTGAATTGAATTGAATTGATCGTGGTTTCGGGAGAGGGAGGAGGTGTGTGTGTTTGGGTGAGAGGATTAGCTTATCCCAGGTTTGGATAGAAAGGACCGGGTTTGATTTTCCCAATCCGGTTCGGTTCACGGATCAAAGTTGCGAGATGGGCGGATTATAGGATAACCAAAAATTGATTTATTAGTGGCAATTTCAGTGTGAGATAAAATAAGTCAATATTAAGAATCTACCAATTTCTCTCTAGAACGGTTGAAGACTGTAACAAATAGGTAATGGTATTTCAATACTACCCCTATGTATAAGCCACGTTTCTAGTAAAATACCAATATGTGATATGATTTTTAAAGTGATAGCCACATGTTCATTTTTAAATCTGTGACTACGTAGAATTTAAACCACGCGATTGTGGTTGGTGTTTGCGCTTTTCACTAGACAAAATCTAGAAGATTTGTTGAAAAATAACAAAATTATACACTCTGTTAGTAATATCATTCTTAGCTGTTAACTAATATTGTAAAATATTTATATTATACAATTAATAGAGTTACTGATCTACTGAAAGGAATGGTAAAGGCATCAGTTATAGCTTTGGGCTACAAAAAAAGTATTACATATTGATCTTGTAGCTATACTAGCTAAAATCATTAGTATATATGATGGGAAAGTAACGGTGGATAAGAGTAGGTAGTAAACTATATTATCGGATAATTCAAATATTAGAAGCTACCATCGGTAGGGAGGATATCACATTTCTTAGTTGTTAATTAAGTAACATATATCAGTGTTAGCGTTTAACTAATAGTGTATATGATAATTTGAATCATTAGTATATATGATGGGAAAGTAATGGTGGACAAGAGTAGGTAGTAAACTATATTATCCGATAATTCAAATATTAGAGGCTACCATCTGTAGGGAGGATATCACATTTCTTAGTTGTTAATTACGTAACATATATCAGTGTTAGCGTTTAACTAGCCAAAATCATTAGTATATATGATGGGAAAAAGTAATGGTGGACAAGAGTAGGTAGTAAACTATATTATCGGATAATTCAAATATTAGAGGCTACCATCGGTAGGGAGGATATCACATCTCTTAGTTGTTAATTAAGTAACATATATCAGTGTTAGCGTTTAACTAATAGTGTATATGATAATTTGAATCATTAGTAGTTATTCTTAGGTGTTAACCAATATTGTGATATGTTTATATTGATAAAGACATCGGATATGGCTTTAGGCTACGGAGAATATTACATATTAATTGTAGAATTATTGGCTAAAATCAGTAGTATTTATGATGGGAAAATGTATAGATGTTTTGAGTAATGGTAAACAATAGTAGGTAGTAAACTATGTTTACGATAATTCAAAAATTAGAGGTTACTGATGGTATGTATATCCTGTTCTTAATTGTTAGTTAGGAAATTTGTATGTTAATTTAGCAACATCTGTAGCAACATTACTAGCCAATTTTCTATTACCATTTGAAACAATATCCTCATTAGGGGATGAAAAAATATTTCTAATTTATATTCTTATTTATATATATATATATGCTTATGTTTTTTTTTTCTTTTTCTTTTATATATGCTTATGTTGTTATTGGCAATGATTATCCTTACTTGATGAATGAAAAAATGAATACTTATTTGAGATGAGAACTAATGAGGGGATGAAAAAATATTTCTAATTTATATTTATATATATATATATATGCTTATGTTTTTTTTCTTTTATATATGCTTATGTTGTTATTGGCAATGATTATCCTCATTAGGGGATGAAAAAATATTTCTAATTTATATTTATATTTATATATATATATATGCTTATGTTTTTTTTTTCTTTTTCTTTTATATATGCTTATGTTGTTATTGGCAATGATTATCCTTACTTTATGAATGGAAAAATGAATACTTATTTGAGATGAACCATCAGTAAGACAAATACATTCCTTAATATCATTTGTAGTAATCAGTAGGTAGTATATCATTTACAAAACACAGATAACAGCAATATTGGGTAATAAAATAGAAAAATGATAATCAGAAAAGTAGCGGCTAAGAACACCAATAGGTATGCTTGAAATCATTAAAATCATTTGGAGTATATATCATTCTTAGTTGTTAAATAATAGTTTACTAGATTCTGACCCGCCCTTTGAGTATATGAGAGGGCGGGTATATGTTTTATCTTATATTTTTTAGAAATTTATTTTTTATATTTGTATACATTTTAATCTCTTTTCTAATAAAAACATCTCACATTTTCTGTATTTTTAATTTTTACCACTATTTGAACGTAGTTAAAGATTTGTTTTGTTGCTGTAATTTTGATCTATTATACCGTGTCATGTACATACCAATATAGGATGTATACGGGGGATAACTAATAACATAATCATCTATAGATTCTGACCAACTCTTTTGTATATTTTTTTTTTACATTTTTTTAGAAATTTAATTTTTATTTTTTCTTTGTAATCATATTTGTGTATTTTATTGTAATTATATTTGTGTAAAATATTTTTTTTAAATGATTAGTAAGAGGTTATGATAATTGTATTGAATTTATGATGTTGCAAACTATACACTTGTGCCATAACCATTTCGCACATTAATTTTGTACTTTATTCTTAAATAGTTATTTTTTTTAAAGAAAGAAAGTATAGTTACAATTTTGTTTAGTAATCAAATAGCAATTAAATAGATAAAATTATATTTTTTTCATCAAATTTTCATGATTTGATTTCATATATAATGATAATAACATTTACACATAATATTACACATAGTAATTTTTCATGCAATTAAAAATGAGTTTTGTAAATTTTGACTCAATGTAAATAAAAACCATGTCACCTATGTAACCATGAAACAAAAGAAACCACTTATATAAGTT
Source organism: Brassica oleracea var. oleracea (assembly GCF_000695525.1). Lineage (NCBI taxonomy): Eukaryota > Viridiplantae > Streptophyta > Magnoliopsida > Brassicales > Brassicaceae > Brassica > Brassica oleracea. The sequence continues at coordinate 2,627,443 of NC_027756.1, forward strand.
ATCAAAGCGGTGGTTACAAAATAATCTAGTGGATTCCAATCATTATGAAATTAAAATGGTGGTTACAAATTTGTTGGACTAAACATATATCAATATGTCATAATCATGATTTAATAGAATACATGATATATTTGGATTTTAATATTTTACATAATTTAAATGAGTACATGTATTGAAACTGAACCCGTAATGATCCAAACCGAATCCGAACTAAATTTTATAAATATTCAAATAGAGTTTTAATCTCTCATAAAAAAAAAACAATATCTGAATAGTCGGAATCAAACCCGAACTCTTACCCTTACAGTGTTAATTCTTTTAAACCTATACCATACACTTAACATCGAACAGTGATATAAGAAATAACAACGACTTACAAAATCTTGTCATAAAAAGAAATGTATTTTTGATTGTATGTCGTAACTCTAACTTGTCATAAAATTGTTTAAATTATATTTTCATGTGAAATGAGAAATTAATAATTTAAATTTTAAAAGTTTACTATAAGTTTAAACATGGTTTTTTCTTTTATTTTTAATATTGATATAATTATAATCAATATTATTAAAACAAAATCATCATTATTTTTTGCCCTTACAAACCCTTGGCATATTACCTTTTTTGCCAATGAACTTACTTTTAAATATATTTATCTAATTATATAATTGTAACTACTTTTGTAAGCTAAATACATATCGAATAACCTCCACTTTAACTCTACAATAATCGGGACCACTTCTTTTTCACAATAATTAAAAACTGTCAAGAACATTATTCTATAGCGGACATTTGAGTACTCAACTAACACCAATTACATCATAATTATAAGGTTCAGTTTCATTTATCCACTGGACCAAACTATTATCAAATTGGACATGTTCCAATTTAATAGTATTGACTAGATATTGACAAGGGCGAGTATATTTTTTGTTTTTGAAATTTTTGCCTAGTATAATTTATATGTTTGTGTGTTTGTATAATCATATTTTTGTATAATATGAATTTAATAGAATAGATAATTTTTGTAAGTATATTAAATAAATCAAGTTTCATATGCATTTGTGTATTTCCTTGTATCATATATGTATTTTTTTGTAATCGTGTTTTTATCTGTAATTATATTTGCGTAATGTTTTATAAAATATAATTAGTAAAGTATTTTGATAATTTTATTGAATTTATTTATTTTATTAATATGGTAGTTTATTTCTAAACAATTATTTTTTTAAAATATAACAAAGTATGACGCAAATACTTTGTATAACAATTATAATTACATCATTATTACACATAATACTACACATAATAATTTGTATAGCAATTAAAAATGAGTTATGTAAATCAAAGTCCATGGCCCAATTTTAGTGGGTTTCATAAATTAAATGTTCATGGCCCAAATTCTTTTATCCCGACAAAACCTTGTGAGCTTCTGCTGTCTTAATCACGTTTATATTTTGTCGGTGGATGATGAATAAAAAAGTAAAGCTCATTCGGTTTTTGGAAAGCCGTAGAAGACTATGGAAGAAATCTGAGTGACTATGTTCAATTGAAACCAGAGAAGTTTAAATCGGCTTTGCTCCTGTCAAGATCTCAGGTAATCTTTTGGTGTGATTAATCTATGTTCTTCTGTAAAAGTTTAATTCGGGATAGGGATTTTGTTTTTAAAAAATCTCACAATTGATCTGATCCTTTACATCCATAGTAGAAAAAGACATAGTTTATGTTCGTATCGGGTTAAACGTATGAACCGTAAAGATAATTTTTCCCTAAGTAGATTAACCATAAAGATCGATTAGTAGAATGGCAACATGTTTAACTAATCACTTGACTGCAAAATATTACCGTCTTAGAAACTTTGATTCCTTTAATTCATCTATTTTCCAAGTGTAGTTAGTAACTTAATTATTTGTCCTTGAATGACGGAAACTAAGAAAAGGCAGCTGGTTGTTTCAGATATCGTTCTCATTGGAGAAATTGGAGGCAATGTTAGTAGGCAATTTAAAGTCCAGAAAATATATTAGTAGGCAAATTTAAATGGTGGTAAAGTTATTTAAATTAGATTTTAAATGGTCCTGATTAGTAGAAAACAACTTGTAAAAACGGAAGTTACATATAAATAGAGGTTCCCTACATATTCGCTTATTAATATAAATGATGTTTAATTTTTAATTAATTAAGATCTGCTGATGCAGTTATAAGATTTTTGGCCCCTGATTTTTAGGCGTCTAGCGGTGTACATGTACTGGTTACTTTCGAAAATTAAAACTACTTACACGATATCATGTGGTGGTTGGCATTGCAGTTATTATATAAAAAAATAAAGGTAGATGAAATAATTGTTGGACTCTACTTTTATTAATGGGTCACAATTCTGTTTTAATAGAATAGATACGAAATTGGAATCATTATTGGTGATTTCTCCGAATGATATAAAAGCTAAAACCTATGAATATGTTTGGTGTACTGGTTACGAAAAGTTAAACAATGGCTATGTATGCGTTATAAAAATGGTGAAATGCAATCACCAAAATAGGTTGTGGTAAGGGTTACAAAAACATTTAACTGCAATTTATATATTTAGTTAGTAATACAGCAGTATTTATGCTGAAAACAATGTACAGTAAGTATATGTAGTTGGGAATACATTAGTAAAATAGAGGCAAAAAACGAAGAAAACAAAATTAACAAGATCAGTTAGCATCTTAAGAAAATAAATAAATAGAATAGATATCCAATAAAACATTGTGATGACTGTGTAAGAGAAGGTGCTCCAGAAGCCGTTGTGGAGGAGGACGAACACCAACCAGTAAGCTCTGTATTTTTCCAAGAAGCTTTTAAATTTCTACAAGATTTAGAATATATGGGAGAAAGATCCACAAAATGTAAGAAAATGGAAAGGGATAGGAAAGGGTGTTTACCTTTGAAGAAGGTTTATCAAAAGCTATGGCGGCTTTGCAGTGTACTCAAACTCTCAGCTTTGCGGTGGAGAGAAGGTGTCGGTGATGATGATGAAACCCAAAGATGGAGAAGAAAAAGAGAATAGATTGATCTCTATGTATACAACCATCGTCATATATTTATGTTTTTGATGCAAATGTGGATTTGTCTCACAACGTTTACGGATTTCAATTTAATTTGTAAAAGTGATTTTTAGTTTTCTCTTTTTCCAACAAATACGAAGATATAGGGGTATTATTGGATTATGTAGAGGGCATTCGCCTAATTTTGACTAAAACGATGTATATAAAACCTAATTTCTCTTAAAATCATAAGTTTAGTTTTAAAATATATCTTTTTCTTCAAAAATTAATTTACAAATAGTTTAGATCTAGCCGTAAAGATACATGGATCAAAAACCTCTAAACATTAAAAATGGTTTAAGAATGGAACTTTTCAACTCTATATCTTCTGCTACCATTACACTCTAGTTCCAGATCACGATATTCTAACAAACTCCATGTCTAGCTCCCACTATTTGCCTCATACTGACACCACACAGATATCAGCATGCAGATGAGAATTAGCATACACATAGTAAGATCAGTAACAGAGAGAGAGGCATCAACTGAGGTTTGCAAAGATCTAAATTACATAAGACAACAACTAGTAATTTGACAATTACCAATGATATGGCCTTCTTGACCAATGAAGTTTTTTTTTTCTTCCAACAAAGTGAAACATTCAAACTAAAACGTCAATTCCTCGAAGTCCATCCAATGTTCCAACGCGAATTTGAGGATAGAGTCAAGACAAACCACTAGACCTGTGACACACAACCATTATCCTGTTTACTAAACCAAATCTAGACATTCACATAATCATTAGATGAAAGAAACTATCGTTAGTAAAGCCTTACAAAGGTGGGTGTTAATGTTCATCTAGTAGTTGGAAGGAAGACTCGAATCAGCTCTCTCGCAGTCACCTTTTTCCTACAAGTAGGGCACTTGTTTTGGCGAGATATTGCCATCTTTATACATCCCTTGCAGAAGATGTGACCGCATTTCGTTGACATCTCCTCCGTGAACGGGCACATACAAATTGGACAAGAGAATTTCGGCTCTTCTGGTGGAGGAGGTGGAGCCTTTGAGCTACACACACTCTGCACATGCTCACAGTCGATGACAGGTTGATTAGGAGGAACCCTTCTCCGTTTGTTGGGAGTCAATCTAGTCGTACCACCTGCACTCACCCGTTCACCTGACTCTACATCAACCAGTAACCGTCTCCGACGTGCACCTGTTGATTTACTTCTAGCCTGGGATCAAAACAACAGAACAAAACGTGTGAGCTTTTTACAAAAAAAACACAGCCTATCCATCACTGCAACAAGGAGCAAACATACATACAGACATACCTCAGCGAAAGCACTTGCGGATGATTCAACGACATCATCTTCAATAGCATCTACATCAATCATGGCCGGAGCAGGCTGAGAAGGCACAGACTCTCTTTGAAGATCACAGCTAGGCACAATGGGAGCTGCTCTTACGGAAGCGGAGGTCCCTTCAAGATCAGTGGGTGCCACATTAAGATCAAACACAGCTTTCCTCCGTCTGATCCCTCGAGTTGATCTCCACTCATTTGTATTCATCTTTGTACCTGTAAGTAAGTGTTAGCCACACACACACACAATCTCTGATTAAACTCCTCGAACGTTATGTGACTGAAACTTACACAAAACTTTGACAGATATTCAGCGGTTTCAAATTCAAAAGAAATGAACTTTATCGATAATTCGAAAATCGAGAGTCATCATCATCCGTAATCAATAACAAACGATTAGTAGAGAGATAGGTACCTGAAGGAACTCTTCGATTGATTCGATTTCGAGGTTCGAGGTGCTCACAGTGAGGCGAATTTTGGCTCGGAGAAGATGGCCGGAGAGGGATTAGAGGAAAGCAAATCTCTTTAGTGTAATTAGGGTTTTTGAAGGATTGAGGAAACGAAACACCCAAAGGAAAGGTGAAGAAACGGAAACGAAGAAGGCACGCGGTCTTTGTACCAATGCGGTGGTGACACGTGTTGAAGAAGAGATTATGGTCTTGTGGGGGCCCACAAGTTCGAAACGGCATGGTTTTTTTTCTTTCCGTACTCCGCTTTTTTTTTTTTTTTCAATACGAGCGGAATACGGAAAAATCGTTGAGGAAGAAAGATTCATCACCTACACGTGGACGAACACCCTGCGTTCAAAAGACACGCGTCAAGGTAAGAGACCATTATCTTCCTCCGGTGTCAAAGACGAACCGCGACGACGGAGCTCCACCGAAAAGGAGAAGCAAGCCGAATAAGAAGTTGCTCAAACCGAACAACTCTCACCGGAAATCACTATCGATAAGAGGCTAATCTGAAAAATCGAACGCTTCGTGAAGGAAAGCATCTAAGTTCAATCGATCTAAAAAAACATCGATTTTTCTCCATGATTGATCGGACATCTTTAATGATACTGATAAGCTTGAAGATGAAACGGCCTCCTGAGGGGATAGGAAAGAGCAATCGATGGAGTAGATCAAGAATCAGTTGAGACAAAGCAAAACCGAAGCAGCGATCGAACAGAATCCTGGAGACAAAACTCCAGAGGGTAGCCGGCGAAGAAGATGCTATTGGAACCATCACTTCCCGGAATCTAAGCCGGCGATGAGATGCTATAAAAGCCATCTCAACCCAGAGTCAAGAGCCCGATAGATGGGAATCGTGGCCAGAAAGGACACGCAAACAAACTAAAACGAAAGCTTTATCTCTTCTTTGTGAAAGGTTTTAGAGAGAGAACAGAAATGAGAGAGAAAGCTCGCCGAATGGAACGAGTATCCAACCTTTGTACTCCGCTTCAAATTTGCGTTTTACATTTAAAATATATAAAAACTAAAAATAATTAATATAATTAATTTATTGTATTTATAATACTTAATTTATGTTTATATTCAAAATTTAATTTTGAAAATTATATTTGAAATTTATTTTTGAAAACGTTTTTCTTAAAAAAAAATATTTCAATTAAATGTATAATTTAATATAATACATTATTTCAATAGTAACAATAAAAATAAAATCTATAAATATTATAAATATCATATATCTATATTATTTTAAAATAAATAAATTATATATCATACACTAATTTTATATGATAATTATATATAAAATAATTTACTGCTTTATCAATCATTTTAATAAATACATTAACAAAAAACATATAAATTTTGTAACATAATACTGCATTTTTGTTAGCTTTACCAATCAGGTCTTATTCTCGACCAATTCCTGAGTTAGTTTTATTACTAAACCAGCTTAACTTATTGTTCCGGGTTAACACTCTTCTTGATATATATCTTCCAGCTGGAGAGTTGCTTTAGTTTCAAATGAGGAACTAAGTTTGTCCCACAACAAAAAAAAAAAAAAAAAAAAAAAACATGTATAATACATGCACTTACAAAAATAAAAGGGAAAATATATATTTTGTAAAAATAAAGTATAGTAGCTAACTTATTATTGAATATTGAAAGTCGGACGCAACATTTCATGTACATTTTTGTCATTCACTCACTCATGTACCTTTGAACCTCAATTGTAAATTGTATTAGCACGACAAACAAGGCTATATATATATAAACCCAGCTATATTACAAGTTTCATAAGTCTAATATAGATATTATATGAAGACAAATCATACGTACTGTTTGTTATATATGCATGTACTTGTGTCCCGGTTTGCAATGTACTTAGCCTAAAGCATTACCATGCAACTCATATAACAATAATAGAGACGAAATTGTGGTGTTATCAATCGAAATAAAAAAAATAAACACAAAAGAGAGTACGTAACAGCAAATAAAAAATTATGCAGAAGCAAACAACAAACAAGGAATTTGATGAAAAAGAAGAAACGAATTATCTTCAGTTGCTTCACTTTCGGCCCCATGGAGGGAAGCAGCAACTCTGCACATCACATTTTACCATGAGCGTCATGTTAGATTGCCAAATATTTTACGTATGATGATATACATGTGAGGGTTTTTTTTGCTGAAAAGTATATGAAAATGTTTCAATGTCTCGTACTCGGATCAACCAAATATCATTTAATGATATAGGGCAGGTAGGTGATTAAGGAGTACAGCCAAGGAATAGTAAGCTAGCTTGTCGCTGAATGTCAAGACTAATTGTGTATCATGTAAAAATATAATAATTATAAATGAAAAGTAGGTTATGATATATACTTTTGATGCATCAAGCATGGCTGTACTCTTTAATCAGAGCTTGCATAGTTACTCAAATAATTGTATGAAAATATAACAATAAAAACGAATATAAATACCTTGGGACTAGAAGGTAGCGGTTGGTGGTGTTGGTCGTTGAGTGGTCGACTCGGGGTGGTATGAGCAGATCCATTGTAAGACTTCACATTCCCACTTTGTCTCCTGTCTTCCTTCACTTTGTCAAAGATGAGTGTGTAACTCTGATTCTCCGAACCCGATCCTGGAAACGGCGGAATTGCGACCTTGGGGAAGATAAATTTATTTAGCGATATATTGATGAATTGTGACAAATTATTTTACCAAAAATGGTAAAAATGATATCATGTTGGAAGTGTTTGACACACTGCCGTCTCAAATTATTTATATGCCATATTCAAAAAAAATATTATCATCATATTAAACGAATAATGATATAGTTTTAAAAACTAATAGTTGGATTTTCTTTTGAAATAAAATGACCTAAATTCAGTACTATAATAAAAATTTAAAGTTGTATAGATTCCAATTTATATGTTTTTTTAATATTTTTTTAGAGTGAGAGCCGTGTTCGACCGGCTAAAAGTTCTTGTTCGAGAGAAATATTCTCGGTTAATTAATAAAAGTGTACGTACCCTTTCACTGTTCCGACCTCTAAGATTGGGTATCGGTTGCACCCTTGGAGGTTCATGTGGTTGACGTCTATTTGGTTCCGATGGATTTCCATGTGACCTACCTCCACCACATGCTTGATGGTTGTACGTTTCTGCTGGAGGAGGAGCTCTGACTCTGTTGTATCTTTCATTGTGTGCAGGAGACGATCTGAACTCGGTTTCTTCTCTGCTACTGAATCTTTCATGTCTTGGTCGTACATTGTGGTTTGGTGGTTGGTCATATCTATGATTCGGAGTTTGCGCAGGACTTAGATTCATATTTGGATACTCGTTGGGGTTAGACTTGTTTGCAGTTTGCTTCGTCCTACTCGCTTTATCGAACACTACCGTGAATGGAACATCTTCCTTCCAGTCTCCGAACTTGGGCACGTGTGGACGATTCTGTAACCACAAGAAACCAAAAGAAATGTCTTAGAAGACTAGCATTAAATTGCAAGCAAGAGACATAAATCTAAGGCGCAAGAACCATAAATCTCTATGGATGCTAATCATAATCCCATTAAACATATTGAGACTAAGAAAACAAAATAAGAATCGTGAAGTTCGTATACACATACAAAATGTTATAAGAGTCCATCAGAAAATTTTCGTAGTCATGCATGCACATTCTAAAAAACTTCCGATCTTTAACATGTTAAGTTTGCAGATTTAGGGATAGAAAGGAATCTAGTAACATAGATTAAAAGGCATATTTGATATTAACTATCTATCCACACAAAGGAAAACACATAGAAAGATATTAGACCCGTTGACTTACTGCTGCCATGTTGTTAATCTCCAGCAGCCAAAAAAAGACGAACTGCTTCAATGGCTCTGAAACAAAGATTATTTTGAGAAAGAGAGAGATGCATAAATATAAAGAGACGTGTCTACACGAAGGCGTTGACGATACATAAAAGTTGACTTGTATTTCTTGTGATTGGGTAAAACAACGACTGTTTCTACGTTGACTTAACCTGCTTTGCATTTTGACGAATGATTGATGAATATGTCTAACAAAACGACGTGCTTCACGCGTGTTTTAGGTACATACGTCCAACATCAGACAAACATCCCAAATGGTCGTCGATACTCACCAACTCCAAAGACGGCGCGCAAACTGGCTTTGGTTTATATTTCTAGACGAATAAAATATTTTAATTAAATACAAAAAAAAATATGTAAATTCTTGAAAAATCAATTAAAGCCTTGACCAGGTGCAAAGCCTGATGGGGAAAGGACTCCCGCCACTATGAAAACAATCGTTGGAACCTCTTCTCCAATCTCATGAGCCTTGTTAAAGTTTCAGAACAAAGGTGCAAAGCTTGAATCCCATGGATCCTTGGAGAACCCATTTCCTCGAAGCTGCTTCTTTGATGGGTCAGTGTTTCTCTATTTTTTCTTGCTTCTAAACAGAACCATAGGGCATTGTTAGTGAGATTGTTGCTTTAATTTAGCTCCGGGCTTATAGATTTCGTTTTCAGGTATGGTTTCTGAACAAAAGTTGATACCCTGGCTGGACTTTTTGCTGATAATCTAGCTGTTCAAAATCAAAAGAAAATGTAACCAGAGGGACAAAGCGGCAAAATTACCTAGTGGAGGTTTAAAAATATTTGGTAGCAAACGCCGTCTGTGGGGATCGAACCCACGGCCACGGGATTAAAAGTCACGCGCTCTACCACTGAGCTAAGACGGCTGGTGTAACCTCTAGCTTTATTTTTATTCTAGGCCAGATTAGAAAATGAATAGCAAAGCTTCAACTGTGTCCAGCTTCAGTCATTGTCCCCAGTGCTTCTACAAGGTTTCATCAAGAGAAGTAATATCCAAAGCTCAAAACGCTAAATTTTTTTTTTTTCATTCCAACATTCCTTTCAATCTTTCAATCTTTCAATATCAGTGCTTTTCTTTGTGTTAAAACTGTTTTAATCTCAAAACTCTACCTACTTTTTGTCTATTGACATACATATGAGAAAGAAAAGGGACAATGACAAGCACAAGTGCATGATCCTTTTCCTTTCTGACGATCATTCACCCTAAGCTTGAAGCAAACCTAAACGCAAGAAGTATCTTCTTCCTTGGGCCCTGAAAGCAAAAACGAACACACCTTGTAAAGACAGAGCAAATGGATGTCAAACAGAGAACTCAAATCTAAGCATGGTGATGAATGCATTATACATATTATCTTATTAGTGACCATCGTATCATGAATCTACAAAACAAGTAAGGACGAAAACAAATCATGTGGCAGTTTAATATGGATTTTTACCATTGGTATGAGAAGAGCTTTGAGGTCATCATCTGTCATATGCATTAGAGCATCCATATCAACCTGGAAAATGGAGAATTATATTTACCTGTTGTGGTTTCTTCTTGATAGCTTTGTTCGAAGCTGCTTTGGTTTCACCAGAAACGTTCATTACAGCTGGTCTAGTAGCCTCTCTTATAGCATTTGGAAGGTTACCAGTGCTCCTCGGTTGTGGATTCTTTATCCCAGATAGCTTTTGGCGCAGATCCAATATAGCTCCTCCTAGTCGAGTTTGCAAGCCATGATGTTTCTTTTGGAGCTTCAAGCGGAGATCTTTAGGGTCAACTCTGCGATCTTGGTTTAGTCAATTAGCAGAGAGTCAACAACCAAAAACAGAGATATACTATGCAAGGAGTTAAAAAAAAAAAAAAAAATCTATACTTGAGATTCGAGGCTTGTCATGACTGAAAAGATCATGCTCCCGCTTAAGACTACAGATTACAGATAGTGCTCGCTACTTCAAAATAACCTAATGAAGAAGACGTCACAAAAGCAAAATATAGAGCTAAAAGCTCCGTTACTTAACTATACATGTAGAAACTCGAAGCTCCTTAAGCAAATCCTTGATTAGCCTCGATTAATTTCATCACTTTTTTCAACCCAAATACATCAAGAATTTCTTGATCTCTAGCATTTCGTGAGAGAAGCCAATGCAAGAATGGCATTCTGGTTTCTGGTTAGGATGTTGTATTGTTAACCATAGATTAGATTCTTTAACTGTTTTTATTACACAGGAAAGCATATTCATTTTTGTTGCTTTCGTTTCCTTAATGTTTGAAGCTGTTGATTCAATTCAAAACTTGCTACATAAACAGATCTTGTACTTATACAAATATACATTGGTCACAAACACTCAACTCAAGACGTTATTAGAAGATGGACCAAACCCTCCGTGTTGATGCAGCATTGCGTCAATTTGATCTCCGTCCTTAATCTCCATCTAACAAACACAGTAAACCAATATCATTTTTTTAGAAAGGCTTAATTAAGTCTATATATATATATATGATAAAAATCTATGTACATACCTCATCAGGTGTTTTATCCTTATTAATCATCGAGCCTCCCTCTGATAAGAAAACATATGTTCCCAACTCCGCACCTCTCGCATCATCATACCGTTCCATCACTTTACTCATCTTATCGTTCCTTCTCATCCTAAACACTCTATGTTCCTCCTCGTCCTATATATACACATACATACTCATGTGTATATGATATAGTCTCATGTGTTAAACTCGATGATGTAAAGATTCAACATACCTGACCCTTCACACTCACAGTAACATGAGTCGGCGAGCTCGAGGCAGAGGAGGGGACACCGGTGGTGAGGAGGGTATGTTCCCTTTCCATGAGCTTCTCGTGGAGCTCATCTAGCGTTATCGGGATGTCACGACCATTAACCATCTCAACGATGGCTCGATAGTCATCTCCAAGACCATCTGTGATGATGTCAAGAAGATCTTCATGCTCCACCGGTGAACCTAGAACGGCAAGTTCATCTGCCGTTTTGATGATACTCTTCATGTACTCATCCACAGTTTGTGTGCCTTTGACAGAGCGCTTGAGTTCTTGTTTGATCTGTTTGATGCGTCTACGAGAGTGTGTCCCGTATGTTCCCGCAAGCATGTTCCAGATCTCCTTTGTAGTGGTGGCACTAGAAACGATCGGTTGCACGTTAGGAGACAAGGTGCCAAGGATAGCGCTGTAAAGCATTATGTCTTGTCTTTTCCATGGAGCAAAGAGAGGATTTAGTTTCTCTACGCCGTTGGTGACGACGGTGGGTGATGGTGTGTTCTCTGTTTGGTCGATAAAACAGTGAAGCTCGTGGGCCTCGAGAAGAGCACGCACCTGAAGCGTCCATGTGGTGTAGTTGTTGGTGGTGAGCTTGGTGATGCTCGCCATGTTGACTGATATCAAGGGGGTTTTAGGGTCCATGGCGTTGAAAACCAGTGCTGTTTTAGCGGAGGAGGATGATGTCTTGAGAGTTGACATAGGAGAGGAATCAATAGATCTAGTTTAGTGGCCAAGGAGAAGAGAAAGTGAGAAAAGAGAGAGAAAAGTGCTGTGATAACATGTAGTGTATATGAGTATATATCTAAGAATAGCATGATAATATATACAATAAATATTTTTACAAATGAGGCGATCGTACTAGGGTAAATCTAAAACAAAGAACGTATAGACAAATCTCAATATACTCAAAAACCTTCGTCACTTCCAATGCTTACATTAACCCTTCGCTCATTAACCCAATCTGACTGATCAGATCATTAAATACTAGAGATAGGATGCACTGTAGACTGTACTATATATCAGACTCATGCATGATAATGAAAAGACTAGACACAACAAGCACTGTATTATACTGCAAACTAGTGAATGAAGATGAAAAGACTATATACACACCGCTCCACGTACATTTAATTGTAGCCAAGGAACCTATCAGTTAAACATTTATGGTCAGTTAATGCTATATTTTATGAACTCTCGTTCACAAGTCACTCAACACATACGATTGGTTCTAATATTCATTTATAGGAAGAGAAGACCCAAATCAACACCTTTAAAGCCATTAACTAACTTGCACTGGTCCAGCTTCTAGTCTCCTTCTGATCTTTGGCTGAGTATCTTGTAAACAACAGTTCATTCCGGCGATTAAATCCCAGCGTGCGTTTTCAACGAAGTTCAGTGATTAACGGCGGTTTAGTTAATTTTTAAGGGAAGATCACGTGCTAGCTAAAAATATCCACGTGACATTAACGTCGTTAGTCTGGTGAGTTAGTAAGGCATGGACTCTGCTTATATAACTTAGGCCCATACGCCTTAGTTAAAATTTTATTTTAGGCCCATGAAATTATTGTTTCCTAAATCGCATAATATTTATTTTTAAATTAAGACTTATTATATGATTACCTACCATTTTTAGTTATTTTATGGTAAAACGTTATGATTATTTATTGCAATTTTTAACACCTTTGTCCATATGTGAGTTATATACTCAGTTGAATAATGTGAGAGTACACAATTGGATAATGATTTTATAGAAAATGCATTAATTCACCATTAGTCATCACTGACTATTGACTAATAGAATCTGATTATATTTTAACGATGGACAATAAAAAAAAAATTAACGTGGCAGTTAACAGAGAGTTAACACCGATAGAGAGAACACAGAGTGAGAGATTAATAAATCTAAAAAGTGATCATTGATTAATGATATAATTGGAGAGTTAAGGAGCAAAAAAAAAAAAAAAATCGCGAGAAAAGAGGAAGCACGACGACAGATTAGAGAAACTAGGAAGCGTGCTTTGCAATGGTCTTTTCTCTCATAAATATTGACTGTTGTCTTCTTTGAGAGAGAGATAATAAAGTCGCCTCTTTTAATATTTTCTTTGTTCTGTGAAGGTAAGCAGAAAGCACTAAGCACATATCTCGAGAGGTCAGTGATATAACTGCTCTCTGCGTCTTCCATACCTCGCGTGCATGTATTTCGATTTTAAATTGGTATTGATTTTTTTACCTTTTTTCATTTTTTTTTCTGGGCAACGGCTAGTTCTTCAGATGGATTACGGAGAAGATGGGTAACATTCTCTCTTTTGTTCTTTTGCTGTTTTGTTCATCTCGATTTTGATGGGTCTGTTTTGGTTTGATTGATTTGATTAGTGTAATATAGAGAGTCATAGTGGTCTGATTCATTTCTGGGTTACTTAATGTTTCATCAAGTTCTCGTCTTTAGGACTTTGGTTTTAGCTTTACCAATGCTCCCAAGTTTCTAAAGTCTCCCCCTTTTTTGTTGCAACGGTACTCTATGTTTGGCTCTTCAATCATTAACTAGGCTGTGATGTTGTGGAGAATGATGTTTTACATTGTGCTTCTCTATTTCGAATCGTTTGAGTTGTTGGTTAGTATGCTTATGGGTCTCTGCTTAAGATTTTTTTAGTCTTCACTCTTTACATGTAATTGAGTTTGATCATGTGACTGATATGTCTAAATTTTTTTTGCAGTGGCCCCTCATGGAATTGGCAAACGCAGAGCTATGATCACCCACCACAGTCTACTTTCCGTAAGTTCTTAGTCATTATTTTAGTTTCTTACAGCACTTGCGACTAAAATCGTTCTTCTGATTCCAGCTGATGTGACCATGACTGAAGTCACTTTAAACCAAGAAGACCACTCCTACATGTTTGATGATGATTCCACCCCGGTCAAGGCCTGTAGCGAGCTGGGTTATCATGTCACAACAGGTTGGAATCAAGTTTTATCATTTTTTTGATTTTTTCAGATGTCTATTTTCATGACGGTTTCTAATAAGCTAATGAGTTTGGGGATTCAGATGAAACCATCAAGAAGATGGAAGTGCAGCAGAGTGAGACGCGCTCTGCTGTAAAGAGGCGTCGGATGTTGCACTTCGAAGACCGGCCTATGGAAACATCCCTCTTCAGCTCTGAGTGTTTCTCTTCAATCCTTAAATCAAGCGTGAGTACATCAGTTCAGTACAGACCTCTCTGTGGTAATGGTTTCTTTTGTGTTCTGATTGATGTTTCTTCTATGAATGTTTAGGCTAGAGATGAAGCATATGATGAGCTTTTACCCGAAGGATCTCAGCTTATACAAGGGTTTTCAGAAGACGCATCTGCCTCAAGCTTGGAGGGTCTTGATCTATACGCAGAGGAGTGGTACGCTGATTGCTTGAATGACCCCGAGACTCAAACCCTACCTGATGACTTGTACGTTTCCATGTTTCTTTTTATGTTTAAGTCTCTTATTTGCTTTCAGTAACTGATTACTATTTGGTGTTCTTTCTCTCTCAGAAGCTTTGGTTCCCCTGAGGTCCAGATAGATGTTTCAGGTCAGACTCTTCTTTGACTTTGCTCTTGCTCTAGCTTTACTTTCTATAAACTCCATGTGTGTTTTGGGTGCAGAGTACTTAACCGTGCCACCAGAAACAGAAACCAGAGAAGTCAGGAGGCCAGTGACTAGATCTTCTCCAAATGTTATCTTTAAAGGTAATAATAATATACTAAACGTTTTTGCGTCACACAAAATGAAGAAAACAAAAACATCATTGTAATGTATATAGCAGGTAGGAAGTCATTTGCAAGGCCGGCTCCAAAGCTACCATCATCTATTATCTACCCATTTGCGTTCATCAAACCGTGTGGGGTTCATGGAGACATGACTCTCAAGGACATCAACCAGAAAATCCAAACTCCACCAGCTAAGCCAAAGGAAGACAAGGAAGAGGCTCCGGTGATCCAAACCTCAGCGTTCTCAGGGAAACCAGTTGTTGGGAAGACTAAAATCCGCACTGAAGGAGGCAAAGGAAGCATCACAATAATGAGGACGAGAGGCTAAGCTTAAAGAAAATCTAAACTTTTTTGCCTTATTCTCATAGGCCCTTCAATAGTCAAGGAGGGTCTTTAATCAAAGTACAGCGGCTAATATTATGAATCAAGTTCTTGTTTTCATTTTGGTATCTTTTGTAAGAAAGTGGAACTGATCAAGGATCTGATATTATGTGGTAGGATGTTTTTTGGTTTGTATAAAAAGTTTCTTAGTTCTTAAATGTTGTAGGAAACTTTTAATATCCAAAACTTTGTTCATGTATGTCTCTGAACTCTCTGAGCTTTTCAACCTTATGTATATAAATTCGTCATTTAATATTTGAATATCTGTCATGTGAGACCCGCTTTTGACACTAAGTCACGTGAAAACGTATTTGATATACTCAAATCAATCGAACTATCAATAAATATCAATCACGTCAACTATAATCTTCGAATTCAAGTGAACCTGTAATTTTTCTTAAATACGGATTTGATTTCATGTCATGTTGATCTCGTGGAACAGAGAGTTGTTATGATCCTCTTAGCGTGTAGGCCCTTTTGGTTAATATTAGTAGTTGAGAAGAAATAAATTGGAACTCAAGAAAGATAATATCAGGACAAAATCTCATACAACACGCTAAGTAATGATAAAGTATGATTGGTCGGTTCAAAAACATGGGAAGACAGAACACTACTAGTGATGATGATGATGATGATGATCTTCTCTCAGTACTTAACAGGTGCAAGAATTTCGAGCTGTGCACCGAGCTTCTCTTCGGCAACCTTCTCAGCCTTGGCTCTAAGCTTGTTAAGTTGTTTCTTTCTCTCGTATACCACTTGAGATCTCTCCTTCCTCTTCGCCTCCAGCTCCTGTTTCAATTCCACATTAATAATTACATCAAACACCACTAATAAAGCTTAAAAAATGTTTCATAAAGGTTGGAGAAAGAAAGAGATGCATCATACCTTGATGGTGTCGTAGTGGTTCCACCCGACTTCAGAAGAAAGGCGACCCAACAGACAGTATTTGTGACCAGCTTGAAGCCTCAACACCCTTGCAAAGTGAAAAACGGATGATTACAAATACGATAGAGAAGTAGAAAGTCTGTGAAAAAGGGTAAAAAGGGACAAACTTGAGAGCATCGGGGATCACCATCCTCTTGACCTTGTCGTATGGTGGAGGCACACCTTCGAAAACCTTCATGCGAGCAAGTGCAGCAGCTCCACGCTTCGTTTTATGTGGAATCATACTGCAAAATCAAATCAACACAAGGAAGCTTTCACTCAGCTAAAAATTACTTCAAAAAAAACAAAACTTTCACACAAACAACTCTTCCAAATACTTTATACAACCAAACAGAACCTTTAACTCAGCTAAAAATCACTTAGAAGCCAATACATTTGCACACAAGCAACCCTTCTAAATACATAATTCAACAACACAGAAACATTCTCTCAGCTAAAATCACTACAAAAACCAAAACTTTCAAACAAGCAATCTTTCCAAATATATTAGAAGCACAAAGAATCATTCACTCAGCTAAAACCCTTTCGAAAAATAAAAAACTTACATGTAACCATTCCAAATGCATCATACAACAACATATAAACTTTCACTAAGCTAAAGAATTCACTTTAAAAACCAAAACTTTCACACAAGCAGCCCTTCCAAATACATAACACAATTACAAATAAACATTCACACAGCTCAAAAACCACTTCAAAATCAAAACTTTCACACAAGCTACCCTTCCAAATACATCATACAACCACCCAAACACTTTAATTCAGCTAAAAAACCACTTCAAAGACCAAAACTTTCACACATCTAAACCATTCCAAATTCATCACACAACAACACAATCATCTAACCAGTAAATGCACACAGAGATTGATATAACGAACCCGCGAACAGTACGCCAGAAGATTTTGGAGGGAGCACGGAAGTGAATGGGCCCGTGCGAGGGCTTGGTGTTCATACGCTTGCGAAGGAACCTCATGTACTTCATTTTTTGTCGGACAAGTCCACCGGAGAGGCAAATCTCCTCGCACCGCACGATGACGACCTTCTGCCCGTTGAGCAGCTCCTTGGCCACGATCGACGCCAGGCGCCCCAGCATGTGGTGACGCGCGTCCACGACCACGCGCTTCGAGCATATGCCTGATCCCGACACCATTTTTGTGTGCTTTTCTTCTTCCTTGTGGTGTAGTAAGCAAAGAAGCGGCTCGCGAAAATTATATCCGACAGCAAGTCTGTGTTTTGACCTAAGGGTTTTGAGGGTACTTTCGTCTCTTTCCGAATATGTTTTTTTAATGGGCCGAGTAATTAATTTATATGCTGTCTTGCCCAGTGCATAAAGGCCCATTAGTGATCGTCGGGTAGGAATTGTTTTACAAGCTATATAACTCATATCAACAACATTTTCATCAGTTTTTTAAATATAAAGTTTGTAGGATTCTACAAGTGAATACATGAATAAGAACTTGGTTTTGCAATTCTTTTTTTTTTATTTCCAGTAAAATCTAATCCGATTAAAAAGGGTTCAAATATCCAAACCATTGCAAGCATTGTATATTGAGTTCGCATGTGTGTGTTATTGCAAGGTAAATGATTAAATTAGGAAAGAAGTTCTTACAACGTTTAAATTTATCTACATTAGACGAGAAAGCGACCTCCATTCTAATATTTTAGACATTTATTGTGAATTTTTATCAGTTTCTAATAGTTTTGTTGTAAATACCACAGCAAGTTTTTGGACAATTGTTATTTGAATATGAATGAAATTGTTTTGGTCTGCCATATATAATTAAAAAATATTAATGCTGACAAAAAATAAGCTAATTAATACGATACTAGGTTAAGATCTGCGCCTTGCGCGAGATCAACATTATATATAAAAATTATTTTATGTATTAAATATTTTTACATATTATAAAATAATAAATATATATTAAATAATTAAAAGTCAGTAACTATTAAATATATGATTAAATTGGTGCGAACATATAAATCATTTTTATTAATCCATAAAATATTTTTTTTATATTTGATAGAATATGTAATTAAATTTAAATGATACTAACATAGATAATATATTTTAGTATATTTTTAATATTAATGTCTATTAAATGATTTCTACTCATATAGTTTTTTTGATCATTTGTATCTTTTATATATAAAAACAATTAAATTACTGATAACAAAATTTTCATTGTGGGATTAATAGTTTTGGTAATTTATAATTTCAAAAAAAAGTAAGTTGTCAATGATTGTTCAAAACTTTTATCAAAAAAATTGTTCAAAGTAAATTCTGAAACTAAAATATTGTATTTTATATGGTTTATAGTTTAATTTAAAACGATATATATATATATATATATATATATATATATATATATATTAATCTAAATAATTAATTAAATTAGACTTTTCACTTATATAATTTTTGTAATCATTTGTATTTTGTCATAACAAAAATTTTAAACCGTGGATCATAAAATTTGAATGTGAGACTTTTAACAATTTTAGTGATTTATAGCCGTTTGTAAAAATTCAAAATATAACATATACATAAAAATCTAATTTTTTATTATATGATTATTGTGGTTGTTTAATTTATTTAATAATTTAAAATTAAACAAATATGATAAAAGATACACTATTTTTTTTTATCAAATCTTTATTATTCAAAATCATTAATTGTCATATATATTTTAGCCACATTAGGAAATTCCGTAAATTTTATTTAGGGAAATAATAAAATACATTAATAATGATTTTATTGTTAGTTTAATAAAAAACTTATTATATAATTAGATGACCAGCATATTTCTCTAATGATTCTAAAATCATTATAGTGATGACATGTGGTTACAAAAAAAAAGTTGCAATAATTCTCAAATAATATACAAGGGACGATTAGGTAAAGTTGAAGGATATCTAAATGAGATTTATTAGCAAGGCGCCAGATCTCTAAAAGCTAATTAATTATTAACCCTATCACTTCACCACACACCTATACTGACAGGGTAAAAAAGGCGGTTGGTGAAAGGGCCCATAACAGATTAGATTCCATATCCCTTTTGAGTTTTTTTCTTCTGTTTGATCGAAGAATGGGCGGAGACGGCAAAGTTTACACCTTGGCGGAGGTTTCTCAGCACACTACCGCCCAGGATTGCTGGATCGTCATCGACGGCAAGGTTCCCACTACTCCACTCTCTCTTTATCACTCTTTGGATTCACGATCTTGGAGTTTTTCAATCTCACTATCTGCATGTAACGTAACCTTAGATCTGATCAATCTTCGTTAGCTATAGCTATAATTCACTGATAATTAGGATTAGTTAATTCAAAATGTAACTGTTGATTCTTGCCTAAGAAGAAACTAACTCTCCATGTCTATTTGATTATAATTTTGATGGTGGTGTATAGGTTTATGATGTGACCAAGTTCTTGGACGACCATCCTGGTGGTGACGAGGTCATCTTGACTTCTACAGGTAACACTCACATGTTTCTTCTCTTATGAGGTTTTTTAGCAAATTCATTACACAAACAAAAATGTGTTTTGTTTTTTTTTTTTTTTTTTTTTTTTGTAGGGAAAGACGCGACGGATGATTTTGAGGATGTGGGACACAGTTCGACAGCTAAAGCTATGCTAGATGAGTACTATGTTGGTGATATTGATACAGCCGCTGTCCCAGCCAAAACCAAGTTTGTTCCTCCTCCTTCTCCTAAGCAGACCGAGTCTGACCAGAGCAAGAGCTCGGATTTTCTCGTTAAGATCCTTCAGTTCCTTGTTCCTCTTCTTATCTTAGGCTTGGCTCTCGGTATCCGTTCTTACACCAAGACTCCTTCTTCTTCTTGAGGACTCTATTGGGTTGGGTCTTTGAGTCTGGTTACACTCTTTGCCCTCCTTTATATCTATCTGTCTGTCTTGTAAAGACTTCAAAATATTGTATTCTCTTTTTGAAAATCAAGTGGATCAGCTACATTTGTTTGTCTTATATTACATGGTTGAACTTGAGTATCACTCACTCGCAGACTATTATTCTCAAGCCTTTGTCTTAACACTCACTTAAAAAAAGCAGCAATAGGTAAGAGAAGAGAAAAAAAATAAACTGAGCTAATCAGTACTTGCACAAGTTATCTCCAGCACCTTTGACTCTGTTTTTTAAAGACTGCTTTGAATTTGCGTGAATGAGTCCTCTGCATATCTCTCTTCAATGTCCCTTCTCTTAGATCGTTAAGTCTCATTCTCAACCTAGCTAACTCAAGTTGCAGTTCTCTGTTTGCTCTCCTCAGAGACGCATAGTTGTCTTTAGGCGACATTGCTGCGCTGAGAGCTCCACTATTGATTCACCATGACTTTGGCTTTGTCTCTTCGTCTGAAAAAGGAGAGCACAAGGAGCTTCTCAGCTTAAGCTGCGCATAGTAGTAGAAAACGAGCAGCGTTTGCTCCTGCCTCTTGTCTGATCTGATAACCCTTCATGTGCCTGATAGAATAAACCAAACATAAGTATCAGCAAGATAAGCAAAGTAGAGCTGTCTTACAAAGCAAGTAAGTTACTTTAAGATAGAGATCAATGGTGTGGTATAAGTCATCAATAAGTTTTAATATGTTTGAAAATTATATAACATATACTCTCTCCTTTTCCAAATGTAAGTAGTTCTACCAAAAAGAATTTGTTTCACAATATAAATAGTTTACATATTTCAATGCATCTTTTCATTTATTGGATATTGTGTGAACAATGAAATAATGTTGGGTTTTTTATAATTGGTTGAATTAATTGATTAAATGATATATTTTTTTCAAATTACAACTTCCTAAATATTTGTGTTTTTAAGCAAAACTACTTACAATTATAAGCGGAAGGAGTATTTTTTTTGAAACATGGAATATTTTATAGAAATTACTAGCGTCAAGAAGATAGTAATAGGAATGTAGAGTGTCCACTTGTGAAATACAATAAATATTTGGTGTTAGAAGTAGAATTAAAAGAAGACAATAGACATGGAATAAAAAGAGACCCTTAATGAACGCATAATCTGTCTGCTTGCACGTTATTCGATTGCTTCCTGCATTTTAACGCTTTGATTGTCATTATTGTTGTCTGTCTGGTCTCCTCTCCAATAGAAAAAAAAGTTTTTGTGGGCTTACAACCATAACATACAGTACAAACAAGCATCCTATGCAACACATATTTTGATCTTTTTATATTTATATAGATTGAATTCATTCTAGACATTGGACCACCTTATTCTTAAGAGCATCTTCAATGAGACTCTATTTTTTCCTCTATAATTTACATTAAAATAGAATAACTCTATTTGAAGCAAAAGTTACACTATAATAGAGTTACTCTAATTTTAGTGTAAATTATCGAAGAAAAAATAGAGTGTCATTGGAGATGGTCTAAAGCTCGTTTAGCCCAACCATTTTAATTTTTTCTGACCTATATTTTCAAATATAGATCGGTGTAATCCGATTGAAATTGGCAAGTTCAGTTACATTCTGAAAGCATTTGAAAACAATATAGATTTGTGCTTTGTAAGAGCTTACTGAAGAACATGCACCAAATGAGAAATAGCTTATTAAAGTTTTATTGGTGCAACGAAAGAGTTTAGAATTGTCACCAAGAGTTGATCTCATAAAAGAGTTTCAAGAAGGCTGCTCAAAGAGTTGAACAAATTAACATGCTTTAGCAAAAAAAGTTGGAAATTAAATAAAGACGTGGCGCAAAATAAAGATTATGCTTCATGCAAAATCTTTTCATTATTATATTTTATATAGTTTAGAAAAAAAAGGTTGGAAAATGCTACTTAAACAAACTATACGGTCGTCCTCTTGCTCATATTGACATGCATAAGTGCTATGACTGTGTGCTTTTCAGAAGGATTAAGCAAGAGAGCGAACGAGAGTTTGAAAAGAAGGAACAAAAAGTCAAAAGCCTTTCGTAGTCAGTGGTCCTTCTTTTGGCATTATCTTGTACCAAATAGTACTAAAGGTTCAAACAAAACATTGAACAAGCTGAATACAGATACTCCCAAGTGTGCATTGGTTAAAGAGATGACATACGCGAATCTAAGTATCCCAAAACGGGATTCGTATTAGTCAGCGGGCCCGTGATCATATCATACCACACCCCGTGTTGGTGCGTGTGTATAAATCACCTTACGTGCATGTATTTATGCAGCTATGTATGTTCACTTTCAACCCATTCACTTCAAGTGATTAAAGTAAACAAAGAACAATGATTGGTTTCGAGATAAGATTTAACAGTTTCATCACATGGTGCTGCCCAATTTTCGAGAGACGTTAAAAAGTTAAAACAACAGAGATCTTCTCGATGAACACTCTAACGCCATCTCCAATTCAACTCCAAAACAATAGAGAACTTTTTTTAGTGTTGAAATTACATTAAAATAGTGTGATTTTGACATTAAAATAGTGTTATGGGTTGGAGATACTCTAATATATTTGTTGTCTCATGTTTTGTCTGTTTCTTTCGCTTTTCATAATTCAAAACTGCAGTATGAAAGTATTAACTTATAATTAAAATAATATTTAACACAAATTATTTATGGCCGTGTTCGTTTACATGTCGCGCGACCTGCGACATACGACCTGCGACTGATCGCAGGTCGCAGGTTGTTGTTCGTTTTGCTGTCGCGTAATATGCGACCTGCGATTGGTCGCAAGTCGCAAGTCGCAAGTCGCAGGTTGTTGTTCGTTTTGATGTCGCGCAACTGATCGCGCGACCAGTCGCGGGTTCCCATTTAAGTCGCCCGAAAAAACAGCGACTAAAAATTAAGAAAATTTTGATCGCGCGACTGGTCGCATGTCGCAGATCGCAGGTCGCAGATCGCAGGTCGCGCGACACGTAAACGAACATAATTTTAGTCGCAGGTCGCATGTCACAAGTCGCAGGTCGCAAGTCGCGTAACACGTAAACGAACGTAATCTTAGTCGCAGATCGCAGGTCGTGCGACACGTAAACGAACATTACCTATATATACCTTAAACTATTCATTCACACAGAAACACATTCACGTGCTGTAGATCATGCGTCAGGATCATGTCATGAGAAAAAGAGTGGACCAATCTGTGTAGTTGAATGAAGAGTATATATATTTTAGATTTCAGAGTAAGAACTCAGCTAGCAAGTCCACACGTGAACCCTCCTATAGGTTTCTTGAGCCATTAAAAGTCTACATCTGAATCATTTTCTCACACTACATGCTTACACACATCATCATCAACATATACGCATAGCTTTGAATAAAAACATGAGAAAAAAAAGACTCAACAGGAAAAAAAGATGAGCAAACAAATTCACTAAGCATCTAAATCCTCAAAAGAGATTAGTACAAATGGTATGAGGTTCATGTCCCTAAAACTACTTTCCAACTTGTTCTCTAACCACATTATTACTTTTTAAGATTACACTCCTGTTTAAAGGATTTTGATGTTCGGTTAATCTGTCTAATTCATTACATTCTTACTTCACACCATATCACAAAAGCTTGCTTCCTTTTGAACTTCATGGACTGACTTGTACCCACTCGTAGCGTCCAGTGAGGGGCACATCATTCACAATATCGAAGTTGTACCTGAAGATATTTTTTTGAAACACATGAGTGTTCATCCTCTAGTAATGCAGCAAAACAAAACAAACCAAATAAAAAAACATCCTTACTTCTCCACGAATAACCTCTGCTGTTGCTGCTCTGCATAGGCAAAGAACTCCTCCAGTTCACCAATGGTTGGGACCGTGCTATCTTTCGTTGGTGTACGCATCGACCTTGTGCTAGACCCTGGTGTAACAATGATCTCCAGATCCTCAACAAAGTTACAAGGCGTGCTCTCCCTTGTGCTGAAAAGAAAATAATCATTAGAAAAATTCAATTTAACATTCAGAGAAATAAAAGAAGCTTGATTTAACTAAAAAAACAAAAGCTTGCTGAGAGTATATGGTCCCATGGGGATTACACAATATGCAATAAATAACAAAGAGAAGTGAAAGCACACATTGTCCTCTACTAAGAGAAGTTACCCCAAAATAACAGAGAATACTACAAAAGTATTCCCCAAGTTTGCAAAAAACCTACTAGGTCCCATGAGCATGACCTCACACTACAGTACTTGCACTACACTTATGAGGAAAGTGTCAATTTTTCATATGATTTTACATATTAAAAGCTTCTGACATTTACACAACAACCATTTTTGTAAAAAACATAAACCATGTGTTAACAAATCACAGCTTAATGCATATCACTTCGAAACTAATATGCACTAAAACATGAACCAAGTTACATGTATATATAAAAAGAAAATAGTTTTGTTACATATATAACCTCTGCAATGAGGTACACATGGAACAGACAACAATAACTCTGAAAGTTCTAATCTTTACACCAAAAGAAACCGATAGTGAGCAGTAATCACAACATTAGCACATATCAGAACAGAGTAAAGTCCTAAACAAAACCGAACCAAACATCAGATATATAAAAAAAAAAAAGACTTAAACTTTTAGTTGTACGACTAAAGCTAACAAAGTTTCAGACAAGCCTAATAACGCTCTTCACATATTGGGTAAAACAAGCTTTGAGTAAAAAAATAAATCAAACCAAAAACTAACATGTATTTTTCATAAGACAGAAGAAAGGAAGTAACTTTAAGCAAGCTAGGGCACAAAAAGACCGAACCTTTGTCTTGTCTGAAACTCAGGACTGTTCTCTCCACAAAAACATTCATCACCCGAACCAGCTACGCTCGAGTTAACCGAGTCAATCTTCGAACCAGACTCTTTAATCCCCGGTTTAAGCTGTTTCGGTTCAACCAGCGACGGGGGTTTCTCGAGACGGCGGCTACGGAGCTGGAGATAGCAAGAGGAGTCGGGGGCGGAGGAGGAATTAAGCCTCTTCAAGGCTAGGGTTTTAGCGGCGGCTCTGGTGCGAACGCCCAAAGATGCTGCTTCAGTGGCTTCCATAGAGTCGATAACACCGGTAATCTTTGATTTCTTAATGTATTTCCCCATCTTCGGACACTCGAGAGGCGAAAGTAGGTCGGAAGCGGGAAGAGAGAATGGGAGGGAAAAGACTTCGAGGAGGGAAGAGAGAACAATGGAGAGGGTGTTCGAGTTTTTTTGTGGGGTTACAAATTAAAGAAAATGAGAAACAAGGTTTCACCATTTTGTTTTATTTTTTAATTAAATAAAACCCCACAAATTCTTCATTATTTTTCTTCAGGGCCTTAATATAATAAATAGCCCATATCCGTCCGTGTAACAATTTGTTAGATTTTTTTGTTGTATTTTTTCTTAAGAATATTCTTAAGCAATTTGGTACACACATATTTTATACTTAGTGTTTTATATTTTAGCTAACACAAAACTTATCTACATGATGGCTCTAAACGGTAAAGATTACTTCGGACCTGACTGGTATAATCGCAGCGGTTGTGATTGCAGAAGTTTGTGGATGCGGGTGGTTGCGCGGTTTTAAGATATTTATACGACTGGTACTACGGTTAGAAATTTGTGTGTTTACGAGATACTTATGACTGGTTAACCACCAAATACAACAACGTTTAAATAATAAATTAACAATATTTACATTTTATATAATTATAAAAATATTAAACATCATAATATTATAATAAATATTATATTTTATTTTAAAATTTTATTATATAAATTAAAATATAATAGATATATTTCAGTATTTCTATTATTTCAATTTAAAATTTAAAATTTTTATTTTCATTTTTGTATTTATATTGATATTATTTTTAAGAAAAGAAAAAAATGTTTACCCTCACGCAACCGTAAACACTAGCTGGAACCAGTTTCTAAATTTAAGAGGTTTAAAACGGTTTGAAGTGGTTTAGATCGGTTTGACTGATTGTTGCAAAACGCCAACAACCGCTACCAACGGTAAAAATTGCGTTTGCGAATGGTAGCGGGAAAACCAGTGAGGCCCTTTGGTCCAATGTTATATGTTTAATCCATAATGGCACCAATATTGTTTGCACATGACTATATTTTCACAAATATATAATCTTTGTCTCCTTTCTTGTATACTCATCGAACCCTTGAAGATCAAACACTCGTTATGACTCATCTTCACGATTTTAAAAACAAATAAAGAGGGTGGAAAACAAACAAAATGAAGAGACTAGTCAAAGGAAATTGAGATCATATGATTCGATGGTCGTGGCCTATATTTTCTACCGTCGAACTTGTTGCCTGAGAATCAAATGAAGAATAAACTTACCAGTAGAGCTGGTGTATCTTTAATTGTAAACTTGGCCTAAAATAGTTTTATAAATTTAAAGACCGGAAGCTGATGCTTCCTTAGCTTTTTGCCAGGGCCGGCACTGAGTATGATATGTTGTATTCCCAAATCATATGATCTCAATTTCCTTTGACTAGACTCTTCATTTTGTTTGTTTTTCACCCTCTTTAAATGTAACACAAATTTGGGTTAGACGGTCGTGGTCTTAACCAATTTTTTGGGCTTTTTTAATTGGGCATCTTCTTCCTCAATCAAATTTGATCTATCTTTTTTTTTTTCTTTTTCTTGCAAGGAGCAATGTCAAAGTGATAGAATGATCTTGCTACCACAATTCACCTTATTTGCTGCTTAGGAGTTTTCTTGTGTACTTCCATAAGATGTGATTTCTTACTTAGGAATCAAATGCTGAATTTCTGAGGCTTAACGCTACTTATGATCTATCCAAAAACATTGATGGGTTTAATAAGAATCTATCCAATTTTTTGGGCTTTTTTAATTGGGTCTCTTCTTCCTCAATCAAATTTGATCTATCCTCTTTTTTTTTTTCTTGCAGGGAGCTTGTTAAAGTGATAGAATGATCTTGCTACCATAATTCACCTTATTTGCTGCTTAGGAGTTTTCTTGTGTACTTCCATAAGATGTGATTTCTTACTTAGGAATCAATGCTGAATTTCTGAGGCTTAACGCTACTTATGATCTATCCAAAAACATTGATAGGTTTAATAAGAATCTATCCAATTTTTTGGACTTTTTTAATTGGGTCTCTCTTCCTCAATCAAATTTGATCTATCCTCTTTTTTCTTTCTTTTCTTGCAAGGAGCCTGTTAAAGTGATAGAATGATCTTGCTACCACAATTCACTTTATTTGCTGCTTAAGAGTTTTCTTGTGTACTTCCATAAGATGTGATTTCTTACTTAGGAATCAATGCTGAATTTCTGAGGCTTAACGCTACTTATGATCTATCCAAAAACATTGATGGGTTTAATAAGAATCTATATGTGTTACTGTAGTGAAAATCTATCTAATTTGCAAAAATAACTTCTACATGTTAGGATTATATAAAGGTGATTTGATGACCTGGCTTCTCATTGTTTTTGAGAAACCCATCAATGTTTTTTTTTGGATAAATCACAAGTTGTGTTATATTGTTATGTCTTTCAAAAATATATCAATGTGTTTGTTTATGTTCCAGCATATCCATGTTTACAAACATGAACATGCATGCCTACAGTGTAAAAAGTGATTCCTCTGTATGCTTAAGATGGGTTAAAATAAAAAAAAAACTAATCTAATTAAACATTTTTATCATTTTATAACTATTTTATTGAACTTTTTCCGATTAAACTACTTTTGATATTCAATTATTCTAGTTCAATGCAACCATATTTGATTTTCGATTTAAGGATATGGGTTCGAACTTATATCCAAGTATGTCTCCAAAGTTGATTATAATGGAATGAACCCAAACCTTAGACAACCACCAGCGTCAGCCATCAAGCAATTACGAGTGACCCACCCACAAGACATTATTATTATTGTCGTATATACATAGTTACATAAGAGAACATAGTGCTTATTGTCCAATCCATCAAACATGCGAACGGGAAAGCTATATGCATACTTAGCAAACTAATTGATTTATAAACGGCGAGATCTGTTCAAAAATTGGCAGTCTCTTAGACTTAAAACTAGTGGCTGTCCTCTCTTCAAACCCAAGAACAAAGTCATCGTCCAACATATTTCCCAAGACATCCTCCATCTCAGCATCTCGCCCACGTGGCAGTGAAGTCTCTAGCTCACTCAGAAGCTCAACAGCTCGTTGCCTTGTTTTACAATCATCCGAACCCGAAACCCTAGACTCGAGAACATCGTCAAGAACCGCTCTTCCCTCTTCAAACCTGCCTTGTTTGATAAGGCACATGGCGAGGTTGCAAGATTTGTTAGCGTCTGGCTCCACAATTTGGGCTTTTCTGTATACAGCTTCTGCCGACAAGTACTTGGCCTGTTGCATATATGCCCACCCCAAGTTCCCCTTTATATTTATTCAAATTAAAATCGATCAGTCCACCGTGGAAAAAGAAACATAACATAAATTAGATTAGACACTAATCATAGTGGAGCATTAATTACCAATAATCTTGAGATTTCTTGTTGAACGGTCACTTGAAACTTCTTGCCGTGTGATCTAGCGGTCTTGGTGGGTTTACCGTTGAAAGCCTCTCCTTGATAGATCTGTCTTAGTTTCCTCTTCAACAATTCAACTTGCTCCTCCATCCTCCCGCATTTCTATTCATTATAAGAAATCATGTCATGTGAGTGCTAAGATAACATATTCTTTTGATGATTAGTTTATAGTTTAAATCATCTCATGTGAGTTTTATGATAACATATGTGTTGATTCATGGCCTAGATTCACTAGACTATATAATTGCATGCAATATTAGAGTGCAAGTAAGTCGATAAATGTATGGTTATAGTAAGACCTTGTACAAGTCGATGAGGACGTTGTCGAGTGAATCTTGAGAGTTCTTGGAACAACGAGGACGAAATGATTTGATAGCTTCGATGGCTTCTTCGGAACGGTCAAGTTGTTTCATTACAACAGCCATGTCCTTGAGAGCACTGTCTACTCGGTCTCCTGTGTTAATGGCTTTCCAAAACCAAACTATTGCCATCTCCGGGTTCTTCTCTATCAACTGCAAACCAACAATATTACACTCTTAGTGTTATTAATAATTTGAATTCACTCTTACGTTCGAATATACATTAATGTATATGAGCAAGCAGTGTGCTCTTATAAAAATAAAAATAAAACAAAGTTTGAAAATATGTACCTGAGCATGTTTGGCTTTGACATAGGGAGTATCTCCACAAGGAACTTTATGTATCACATGAAACAATTCATTGCCTTTCATCATATTGTTTGATGTTGAGTTGATATTATTATTCTTCATTTTCTTCAAGCTTCTCTCCATCTATTTCTCTCGCTAAATATTGAAGTATACAGATGTCTTTAGACAGGGTGGGAGAGACAACCTCTGAACTATGTCTTATATATGTGTACGTTTGTAACTGGGACAAATGAATTAAGACTCTATTTCGTCTTTGTTCATGGGACCTGGCACGACACATGAAGAGGTATCACAGCAAAACGTGCCTTTTTACCATTGCATCTTTTCTTTTCTTTATTTTTATTACATTTTTGATATCTCTTATTGATTTATATTATAAGTTCCAAAAGACTCTTTCTCTCGATGTTCTTATCCTTGTCAATCCTAACTGTCTAGCTAGGCAAACATTTTTAGCTGAACTTATCGATTTACCTTAGACACTGCCTTTTGCGTTTGCATGTTGTTCAGCAAAACGGATATTTACGTTAATAGTGTGTTTTTCTTCAAAATTTTCTTACTTTTTTCGTGTTTGATTTGCTTGTTCACAACTGTACTAATACTATCACGTGTTATGACATGCTATTTCATATTTATTTTATAAATTAACCAAATCTCGTAACACTAGCTACAATATACTTGCAAGATCTAAATATAGACGCGCATATTAAGTTTCTCAATTTTAAAGTGTTTTATATAACTAATACATGTCTAATCGTTTTATATAATTAAGGTTAACTAAATTTGTTTCATAATTAAATTTCTTAGCTAAATCACAATTCATGTTCCAAACTAGAAAAAAAGCAGTATGTTCATGTACACTCTTATTTCTAGCTGTTTCACTACAAGAAAACATATTTTTTACGAGGGCGGTATTCGTTGTAAATTCGTCGTAATAGGGGCTTTACGACGAATTAACATCGATACGCGTTTCGTTGTTAAACGCTCGTCGTAACGGAGGTTTCGTCGTAAAGTCCTAGTTACGTTTACGAGGAAGTCAATTCCTCGTAAAGCGGAAGGAAACTATTCGTCGTAATGCCCTCGTAAACGACGATGTAAATACCTCGTAATAGTTCGTTGTAAAAGCCACGTAAGGCTTCCACGTAAAGTCGATGTAAACTTTACGAGGACTTTACAACGACTCCATGTAAATTCCTCGTAAATGTTACGAGGACTTAACGTGGAATTTTACAACGAATTTACATCTCCATATTTAAAATATTAATTAATTATAATAATTATATAAATTTTATAAAACAATAATTTTAAAATTTAAAATATTTGAAATAAAATTAAATATGAAACCAAATAATTTTTTT
>NC_027756.1:2661207-2683105 GCF_000695525.1 Brassica oleracea var. oleracea
TATATATATGTCATTTCCCACAACTCTCTTCTTCACAACACACAACTCTCTTCCTCTCGAACCTGATGGCGTTTAGACTATGTTCCTCATTCAGCCACCAATTACTATTTCGAAGATGACGATAAGGAACATGAGTCATTCGTCTGTCTGCCAATTCAGTGGAGCGACAAGGAGAAGTGGACGGAAGTGCAGTTGGTTTATACTTGAAAGGAACCTCCAACCATCGTCAAAGGTTCCTCTCAAGTACAAACCAGCTGCACTTCCGTCCACTTTCTCCTTGTCATTCCACTGAATTGGCAGACAGACGAATGACTCATGTTCCTTATCGTCATCTTCGAAATAGTAATTGGTGGCTGAATGAGGAACATAGTCTAAACGCCATCAGGTTCGAGAGGAAGAGAGTTGTGTGTTGTGAAGAAGAGAGTTGTGGGAAATGACATATATATATAGAGAAATATAACAATGATTTTACAAGAAAAGTTTTACATGGATTTTACATGGAACATTTACAACGACTTTACAACGAATTTAGGTAAGTTAAAGCACATTGAATGCACGTTTTCACCTTTATATAACGGTAACATGATTCGTTGTAATGTCGATGTAACGTTTACAACTATTTCGCATTCCACGTACTTTCGTCGTAAACTTACATTGACTTTACGACGAAATAATTACCATGGAGTTTACGACGAAATAATGTCTCGTCGTAATTGCGTTGTAAAGCCCATGTAAAGTTACGAGGAAATAATTTCGTCGTAAACCGCCGTTGTTACTGCTACGTTTTCTTGTAGTGTTTATACATACCATTTGAAATATGTCGAAAGGTACTGTAATAGCATAGCACATTATAAGCAGATTATATACCAAGTGGTGCATGACATATTCAATCTTCATCTAATTTGAATGACCTATCGTCATTTTTGAACCATTGAATCAATTTTCGTGGATAAATGATTAAAATACCTAAGTGGTTACCACATCAATAACGAGGTATATATAATCATAGTCACCCCAAACGTTTTGTGTATAAGTGCAGCTCCAATGAATCTAGACTATCACTGAGGCAATATTCACTTGAAGGAATCGCGCTCATCACACTGATGACATGGGGCAATACTGCCTTTTTGGATTTTGTGAAATATCACAAGAATAAGGCAAAATTTTACCCTTTCACTCCCCAAATACAACAATATGTAATCAGTTACTGTCAGAAGAGTTATATTTTGGGTTTATACTTTCTAGTACAGCTGACTGATACTTTTGCATTTTCTTTTCCTTTTTAATGGATTATAACTTCTCAAAACATTGACAGTACAGTTAGAGACAACAGTGATAAGACCACGGAGTTGAGGTGTAGCCATTAGTCAATTTTTATCCGAGAGTGGGGGAGATCGCATGACTCTAGACGGTTTTTCGGCAAGATTCAAGATTGCTTAGAGCATCTCCAACTCATCCATATATTTGCCTCTATATGTTATAATAAAGGAAAATCTAATTCATTTTATCTCTATTTCTTCTCCTAAAATAGAGATTGCTATTTAATTGAGGCATTCCTCTATAATAAAGACATATTTTTTTTTATTTACACAATAGTCCTTTAACTTTATGTGGTTATAATTAAAATACATATTTACGTAGAAATACATTGTTTTTACATATAAAACCCAATTATCTTTTGTTTACATAATATTTTTAATTTTTTACAGTTATAAGTAAATAAAATAAATAAATAATAATATTATTTTATGTGAAAGTCTATTTTTTTTAACAAATAATACTTAAATTTTATATTTAAAACTAAAATTATTAATTAGTTTAATTACTAAAAAATCTACATAAACTTTACATATTGATAACATATTTATTTAAATATTAATTAATACAACATATTAAAATAACTTATCATTATGGTAAATTACTTTCGGATCTCCATAATGATGGTTAGATAATGTATACTTTGTTTTATTATTCTTTTTAATGTTTTTGTAACAAACTGTTTAAATTAAATAATATTGCACTTTTATAAAAAAATCCAAAAGATATAATGAATGATTTAATTTTCAACATTTATAAGTTAAAGGGTGTTAATTGTAAAATTCAAAAAGAATCTCTTAAGAATGATCTTTTTTAGAGGGGAAAATAGAGGAATACATTGGAGAGAAACTCACCTCTATTATAAAGTTCCTCTATTATAGAGGAAAAAATAAAGAAATACATTGGAGATGGTCTTAGGTCGTTTTGGTCTATTCACGTTCTCTGCTTTCTCAGTTAACTTTATTTTCTTCCTTTTTAACTAAGAAACATTGATTCATTCTTAGAGTGTGGATGCTTGGCATTTTAATATTTACAACTTGTTTGTTTCCTTCAAAACATTTTTCCAAATTTTAGTTGATTCAAATTCGGATAAAACATTCGTCTAGCCTTCAAATTTTACATGCTTAATACATATGGATCATCCGACTTCCAAACTATCCAAAACATATATCATCCAATTTGTATACCGTGATTGTTTTATGTTAAGGCCGGTCCTAAATATGAATCATACTAATTTCATTCGGTGCCAAAATCTTCAATACAATAATGGAGAAAGTTCTTCAAAGTGGATCGTTGAAGCAGCGTAAGGGCATCTCTAATGAAACACTAATTTTCCTTTATATTTTACATTAAAATAGAGTAATTCTATAATAGAGTTGAATTTGTTTCAATAGTTTACTCTATAATAAAGTGAAATATAGAGGAATGTTGTTTTTTTACTCTAAATATAGAGGGATATATAGTACAAAAATATTAGAGCAAATCCAACTCTATAGAGTAAATATAGAGGAATATAGAGTAAAAAAAAATATTTCTCTATATTTCACTCTATTATAGCGTAACTCTATTATAAAGTAAACCATTAGAGCAAATTCAACTCTATAATATAGTTACTTTATTTTAGTGTAAAATATAGAAAAAAATAGTGTTCTATTGAAGATGATCTATTGAGTTCATGTGTGACATTAAAACATTCTATTATCACTTACCTAGTACTACTCTTCTAGATGCTTCTGTTAAATCCCCAAATCTCAGACCAGTAGCACATGTAGTAGGTAGATAATTTCATGAATAGAACCACACATCTACACTGATTTTCAGGGAGGATTAATATATGGATATAAGATATTTATGTACACTTTTATGCAAATAAGATAATAGGCATGAGGGGAAGGTTTCTCTCTCCTTCTGCTCTGTTCTCTCTCCTAAATCCGACACAGAGGAAGGGATGAGAAAAAACCTCAATCGGAGATCCTACAACTCCATCTCCGGTTATCGAGTTTGATTCTCGGAAGCGGTGATTCCTTCTACACTGCTGTCGAAAGCTTTCGTCTCCGGGAAACGGTTGCTCTGACAGCACCGGTTTCGCCGGCTTTCGCTCCGGGAAGCGGTGGCTCTGATAGCACTGTTCTTTCGCCGGTTTTCTCTCCGGGTTGTTCCGGAATCAGTTTCTGATCTACGCTTATGATCTCCCCTTTGCCCAATCGACTCTCGATCTGAGAATCCATGTTGTTTTTGGATCGATCGCAGATGATTGATGTACTCTTAGAAGCGTAGATCCTTGGTTCGAGATCTATAGTCTTCAACGGGTTTGGCTGGCTTTCATGGTGGAGTATGGTCGCGTCTTTTCTATGACTCCGGCGGAAGATGATGTCTCCAGTGGATGTCCGAATAGTGCGGCGACAGTGATTTGCATGCCGGTGAAGTGAGGTGGCTCCGATCTTCGGACACGTGCCCTCGTGTTGGGTTTCGGTGATGTGGCGGCCTTGTGACGCGTGTTTCTCGCTGGTGAGGTCTTGAACACTTGTCCCGTCCATGTAACACACGTGAATGAAGTGGCGCTTTCCGGGTTTAGGTTGATGGGCTTAAGGCCCAAAGTGGTCTCTTTTTTAGTTCGTCCTTTTGTTTTGGACTTTATGGTTTTATCTTTGTATCGTTTTTTGTGGGTTTGGTCCTTTGGGTTTTAACCCTTTAATAAACTAGATGGAAAAGAAAAGGCAGATAATTTCATGACAAAAAATAATAATATCACTATGCAATAATAGGGTTTTATACATTTATTTTTACTTTTACATTACTTGGTGTCGGCGGTGCTGAAGTGTTGATACATTTAAATTAGATGGAAGGTTAAATAGACAAGTTTCTATAGTTGAAAGTCCGTCTTGCAAAAAACAGATAGTTTGAGGGTTTTCTTGCAAATTGATTGTCGTCGACTAAAGATACCCTAAAAATCGAATCGCTTCTTCAACTTCGCCGTAGTGCGCTCATCCATCGTAATGGCGAGCAACAATCCGTCGCAGCTTCTTCCATCAGGTATCTCTACTCTTCTTCCTTCAACATCTCTCACTTCTTTGTCTTTATTACAAAACTAAATCGAAAAACTTGATCTTGAATAAAAAGACCTGGTCTCTGTTTCTTGGTTGCAGAGCTAATAGACAGGTGCATAGGGTCGAAGATAAGGGTGATAATGAAAGGAGACAAGGAGCTCGTTGGGGTTCTCAAAGGCTTCGACGTTTACGTCAACATGGTCCTTGAGGATGTCACCGAGTAGTAAGTCTCCTCTCGCTTTCTTTTTTTTTTTTTTTTTGCTATGATCGGTTTAGTTCGGTTAATCGATTGGGTTGATCCGGTTTAGGAGATCATATCTTCGTGTCTTTAAATCGTGCAGTGAGATCACAGCAGAAGGAAGCCGTGTAACGAAGCTTGATCAGATTCTACTCAATGGCAACAACATCGCCATTGTATGTCACCTCCATGTGATTTATGATTATGAACACTTAAACCATTTTGAATCGTCAAAATGCTAATAAACCGGTATTGAAAAAATGTTGTGTATGCAGTTGGTGCCAGGTGGAGCTCCAGAAGACGTAGAATGAGATTTTGGTTTTTGATCCAACTCTTTTGTTCACAAGACAAGTTACTAGTTGATCATTTCTCAACTCATAATGACAAATTGTTCTATTGAAGTTCAGTAGTTCAGTGGTTCTACTTATTCAACTTCTCTTTGCGTTGTTCTATTGACCGTTGCTTCTTTTAGACATTCGTACATTTGGATTAGTAGTCATCAACAGAGTGTACTCTCTCAAAAACAGATGCAGCTCTCATACCAGTGCATGTTGCATTCACATTTCACTTGTACCATGCAGACGCGAACTCAGCTGCAGCGCGCTTGTGAGACTCCATCTGTTTTTTTCTATACTGAATCAGTACGAATATAAGATAATTAGATAAGCTAAACCAACGCCGACTATGGCAATAACAATAATATACTAGAATCTAAGCTAAATGGGCTGAGACAGATCCATAAATATAAATCCCAATGACTTACTACCATTTTGGCTGTTGAATGAGAAGTGGCCAACTAGGTGGAGACAAGTTGCTGCAAGGGGGAAGTGGGCGGTGCAGTCAGTACCCATCATCGATCTTTATGGACTACCCATCACCCATCCTTCCTTTTTCTTACACCAATTTGGCATCACTTTCCCAAACCTTGTTTAAGAGACCAATGCGTGATTTGTTAGTACGTTTCTCAATCCGAACTAATCTTATGATTCTTATCTAATCCCAAATGTAAATACAAAGTTCAAAGCAAGTTCATTAAAGACATGGTCAACATTAACAAAGTAGGAAGTTATGATAAGGCCAATAGCACACATATGAATTCCATCTGAAGAAGCAAAAAATGCTAATCTCAAGACAGATGAAAAAGAAGTTTCACTTCCCAAATTCTTTAGTCTCTTTCTCACCAATCATTCTCCATCTCATCAACATGCACCACTTTCACCAATTCTCTCTTCTCTCTCTCTTTATCTCTGACTCTTATCTCTTCTGTTCCCAAGCCCATACTTGTAAAAGAACCTGCTCCCAAAGTTGGCTCTGCTCAGAACAGAACACTTAACAGTAATAGCACTAATGAATCCACTCACAGTTTCAGATTCTTCACATTTTCCAACGCTTCTCAAACACCATCTAACTTGGCTTCTCTTCTACTTCTCATCTTCTCCATCACCCTTTTAAACTCAACTTCTCAAACCCACAACACACATTATCTCTTAGGTCTCCAGCATAAGGTATATAAATAGTCATATATACCCTTTTCATTTAGTCACATTGGCTCTCCAAGTTGTTTGGTTCACTTATTGGAAACTAATCTAATCTTATTTTTAGTCTCTTTTGGTGTAGTAGAGGTAACATAGAATGGAAGAAGATCATCAGCATCATTTAGAAGAGGAGGAGGAAGAAGAAGATCAGATCATGCCAACAAAAGAAGCCAACAAGACAGACGAAGACACATCTTCATCTAGACTATTCCCATGTCTCTTCTGTTCTAGAAAGTTCCATAGTTCTCAAGCCCTAGGAGGCCACCAGAATGCTCACAAGAAAGAGAGAACCGATGCTAGAAGAGCAAAAAGGGCTTACGATTTTGTCAACAACAATGACTTGCTTCACACGTTACCTGTCTTTTTATCCTCCCCATCTCCACACGGACCACACCACTTGACCATCTTAAGCTATCCTTCCTCTGCGTCCATTGGATGCTTTCAAGCTTCTCATACAGACCTTCCAATCTTCAGATCCAACGGTGCACATGTCGTGTTGGCGTCATCCCATCAAGGTAGAGATAACAAAGGAGGGTATCTTGGTCAAAAACGTGTTCAAATTTTGGATCATAACTGTAACGTGGTGAATAGTGAGGATGGTCAAAGCCAGTGTTTTGATCTCTCCCTCCATTTGTAATCTTAGGATTTATTGTTACATTAGTGGGAAAAGATGTTTCCACACGTGACAGTACTTCTACGTAT
Source organism: Brassica oleracea var. oleracea (assembly GCF_000695525.1). NCBI lineage: Eukaryota > Viridiplantae > Streptophyta > Magnoliopsida > Brassicales > Brassicaceae > Brassica > Brassica oleracea. The sequence continues at coordinate 2,668,047 of NC_027756.1, forward strand.
ATGTTTCTTTCATGCATGAGAATCGTCCTATCGTGAACAGAATCCGAAGATTTATTGTATCCCGATGCATATGTTATAATGGTTATAGTGCCACGAGAAAGCTAGCTAATCTACACTATGTAGAAGATAATATTTTCAAGCTGCCAAAGGATAATTTAAAAAAAAATCCTCATGTGGATACCAGACTTAATTATTTTAGCTGGGTTTTTCTTTTGGCTCGAAATTATTATCTAGTAAATTACTATTAAATGAAGAAAGGAAAATCAAGAACATGATGTCACAAAAAAAAATGGAAAAGAACACTCACACATGACATAATCTGTTATTGGCCGAACTCATTATTGTTTTCATAATATCACGGAACATCTATGCATATTGCAAAAATTATTTTGGCTAATTAATGTTGGTCAGTCTGGAAGCCTAATCACTGTCCATTGTCCAACATGTGGAAATTAATGACCGACTGAATTGTGTGTCTAGTTCTGAAAATAGAGATTTTGTTCATTTAAACTATTTTCTTTAAAATTATATATGAAATTTATTAAATAATAGTAGATACTATTCCCCCCCCCCCAAAATAGTAGATATTATTATGCTTTTGAGTTTATATTTATTTATACTTTTATTTGTAAAATAATTTTTCTTTCTTGCGTTAAATTTATATATTAGAACGGTTAAAGTCATAGCTATCTGTAATGATTAAGAGATTTGCTAATATATAATTAATCATAAATTAAAAACGAATTTTACTGATTTGATAATTATTATTATTACTAAATATATTAAATTCATGAATATTTTGAAGTTATCTTACCTGATAAAAAGTATATATGTTGTGCTAAAAAACTTTGTTATATATATATAAAAATATTGTTTAATTTATTATTAAATTTTAAAAACTCATGAACAATAATTTATTACAGCCTTTGAACTAATAATATCTATTTATAAAATTATAATGTTTATATTTCACAGACAAAACACTACTAAAAATATAAATACAAATAAAAAAAGAAACCAATAAGAAGAAGACACAAAATATCATGCTTTTGAGTTTTTAACATAAAAATTAAGTTCGTTTCTCTTCTTTACTATTTTCTCTATTTATTTCATTGCTACAATTATGAGAAATATTCTAGCGGTTGATAATACCTTTATTTAAATCAATTTTGCTTTACATCCTTTAACTTTTTCTTTCTTGGCACCATCATGTAGCTGTCATGGCGGTGAGAGACTGTGGAAACCGTGGCAGAAGAGGACGAGGAGGTCATAGACTCTTCAACTAAAAGAAAAGAACTCTTGATCATTTGCTTCTGTATTTTCACCTCTAATCTAAGTATAATTTTTTGGTTTAAATATTCTAATTATGTTTTAGGTTCTCATAGTAAGCTTTTGCTTAATTCTCTATCTTCTTTCAAAAGCCTGTATGTTTGTCCATTTTGGTAGAAACCATTTTTATTATAAAAATCCATTATGTAGCTGTATAAATATGTACAGTTATAGTTAACAGAGGCCGAATCTTAACGTTTTCTTATAAAAATACAGTAGGAAAAATATATGCAAACGACGATGATTGGGTCTTCAAGGTAATACACGCAAGTTTGATTGGGTTTGATTTTGTAATCTGCCACGTTGAGCTAATCACCGGCGTGTTTTCCGGACATTCGCCGCTGACGAGAAGATTTCTATATACATGTGTTTATGTTAAACAATAACTTGGAGACTTTTATGAGACGAACGTGTCGGAATGAACAGCCGTCCGGCACATGATATACCTGGCCTACCGCACGTGATAGAAAGAGGGATGCCAATGAGAAAATTAAATAGCAAGGAGATGAAAATTGGAAAGTAGAAAAAGCTCGGTTTGTTTTGTTATTTGGTTATTAAAACTTTGGATATGATTAGGCAATAGAACAAACAGAGAAGTGGTTCATCTATGATTATTAGTCGAACGTAATAATAACTAATCAAATAAAACAAATCCCAATTAAAAATAGTACCCCAACTTTGTCCATTTAGCGTATTTTCCCAGAATAGAAGTATACATTTTGGTTGATACTAAACTTTATATTATGTGAAACGTATATTGTTTTAGTAAGTACAACATATGAAAAATGTGAAAAATTTACAATTATAACATCAACTATCATTAAAATTTCCACTTTGATTAACAGTTTGTACAACCTATCTTTCTGTTATTGTATCATTTGTCTCTTGTCACATCACGGACATTATGAATTGTGTAAAATATCTCTACAACTATGGTGAAATATTTATTTCATTATGCGGCCTTTTTGAGTTATTGTCATAATTATAACAAAATCAATTTAATGAAGTTGTATAATATTTTGTTTAAAATAATTAATTAGGTCAAACATTATTCTAGTAGAATATGTCCCGGCCATTTTCTCCTATAAAACAACACCTCCCACTAGAGCCCTTCTTAAACTCTTTTCATCTTTTCTCCTTCCTTCTTGGAATACAATAGACCGACAAAAGCCTCTGCATCAGACAGAGACAAAGAAACACCACAGAGCAGAGGAAGAACAATGGGTATCACCCAAGTACTTGTCCTCTTCGCTTCTGCATTACTCCTATCATCAATGCTCTTCACTGGCGTCGATTCCACCAGGTGATTAATTGTTATTATATCGAAATTTTCTTAGCTCAGTATGGGGTTAATTGTTTTACGTGATCTGGTTCAAAGAACGTAGCATTGAATCTCCAGCAGCAACTGAAAATTTTATGGTAGAACACGACAACTCTTTTTCTTTGAATTACTGATCTGCATAACTTGATTTTGTAATCTCAAAATTCTTGTAGTTCAGGATCTTTCTATCGACCATGTACAGATCCGTGTCTCAAACACCAATGTTTTATTACTAACTACCAATGCAACAATTCAATTTGTATACTAGTAATGAATTAGCGATCGAGGCTTAGTAAATAGTTTTTATAATTGAGTTGTTTCATGTTGGGTTAGAGATAGTAAATGTAATTCTGTTGTAATTAATGAATTAATTAATTGATTTCAGGTCTAATGAAACATGGCATGAACATGCAGTTGATAATCCAGACGAAGTAGCTGCCATGGTGGACATGTGAGTTTTTCTGTTGCTTCAAAAAACCCTATATACAGTTGGTTGTGTTTTAGCTTTATTAGCATACTAGTAATTATAATGTCTGTTTGCTAATTCTTAAATAGGAGGTACGTATCTGTTTCTTCAATTGCAGTTGGGTACTTATTAGTATAAAACAATAAACTACACTTAACCTACACGTTTGGTTGGATAAATTCGTGTTGATTTTCTATTGGAATTAATTAAGGAAAAAATTCAGAAAACTGGTAAGTTGTATTTATGTGGAGCAGAGTACTCACATGGCACTTCTGTAAGAAATTTAATACATTCTGGTCAAAGGGGAAAACACCACACCTCGAGATATAGACGCAATTCGAGATAACTTATACTTGTAGTATGTACGTGAAAGGCGAAAGATAAAAAATGGTGTGGGAAAATAATTAGTTAAGATAAATTCTTTATGCTCATCCTTACCGAGCGTTTCAGAGTTCTGGCGGTGGACCAAACACCAAAACATCATGTACTGATGTACATGGATGGCTTCATTTGGTTATAGATTTGGGTGAGATTTTCTCATTAAATGCAATGCCACCAGATCATATAGTTGCATCATTGAAATAAAACAAGAAAAATATAAAGTAATAAATATTATTGCTTGCGAAAAATCTTATGGAATTATTAGACACATTGGTCCAAAAGAACACGTGTAATGTTTTTGTTTCGGAGAAAAGCATGTGTAAATGTTCCAACAAACACCTAATCGTTAGTAATAGTGAACTGCGACCAGCCCATGCAAATGCCTCGTGTAGTGTTCTTTAGAACCATTTCAATTGGCACCAATAGTATACAGAAGCAGTTATGTGAAACTTATTATCATTTTGAACATCACGGATTCACGGAGATAAACACGTGATACATTAGCTTAATTTTTTGTAGAAATTTAAGATATTGATAAGTGAATTTTTTTGATAAGTAAAATATTGATTTAAGATCTTCAGAATTTTACAGATTGTATATATACAATTAATATTTTAAAAAAAAACTGATTAAAATTCTTACTAAACTATACAGATTGTATATATACAATTAATATTTAAAAAAAAACTGATTAAAATTCTTACTAAACTATATGTAATTTCCAAAATCTCAAAACCTGTATTGATCGCAAATACTAAAAATGTTGCAATTAAGCTAATTGCTGAGAGTATTTTGGAGTTCAACTTCGTTTCTCTAATATTTTAACAATTTTCTTTTGTTTTGCTTCTAGAAACTAAAAAGATATGACTTTTATTCGTAAATTAAATAATTCCTGCGCCAATCAATGCATAAGAACGTTCCCACCGACGCATTAAGTGGCCCACCTAATAACAACTATTGGTTTAATCTCGGTTAATCATATCAAATTAATTTATAAAACAATTATTTCGGTTCGACTAAACCGGCTTTGATGTTTCAGGAGCACCCGTAACAGCACAGAGCGGAGACGACTCGGCTACTTCTCCTGCTCCACCGGCAACCCCATCGACGACTGCTGGCGCTGCGATCGCAAATGGAAACTCCGCCGCAAGCACCTCGCCGACTGCTCGATCGGATTCGGCCGCAACGCGATCGGCGGCCGCGACGGCCGCTACTACGTCGTCTCCGACCCGGGCGACGACAACCCGGTGAACCCGACCCCGGGAACCCTCCGCCACGCCGTGATCCAGGACGAGCCGCTCTGGATCGTCTTCAAGCGCGACATGGTCATAACACTGAGAGAAGAGCTCATCATGAACAGCTTCAAGACCATCGACGGCCGCGGCGCCAACGTGCACATCGCCAACGGCGCGTGCGTCACGATCCAGTACGTGACGAACATCATCATCCACGGCGTCCATATACACGACTGCAAGCCGACGGGGAACGCGATGGTGAGAAGCTCCCCGTCGCATTACGGGTGGAGGACGATGGCGGATGGCGATGGGATCTCGATCTTTGGGTCGAGTCATATTTGGATTGATCATAACTCGCTTTCGAGTTGTGCTGATGGGCTTATTGATGCTGTGATGTCTTCCACGGCTATTACTATCTCCAATAATTACTTCACCCACCACAACGAGGTAAAAGCTTCAATTGGTTTGTTGGAGTTTTTTTCCCGGTTTTCTCGGTTCTTGTAAAAAAAATTTGGAACTAGCTGATACCCAAAATAAATCCGGTTTGGTTCAGGTTTTTGGAATAATTTTGGATAATTCAGATTTTTAGATAAAATATCAGGATAGTTCAGTTTGTTCAGATTAAAATATTAGGTAATTTGAATAATTTCATATAATTCAGATAAAAATATTCGGGGAATTCAGTTTTTTGAATATTTTTAGTTTACAAAAATATATTATTATTTTAAAACTAATTATAACTAATATTTTAGGTATCTAAATCGTATTTTGGAGATTCATGTACTCAATGGGTTCTAGATTCTAAGTTTTTTTGGATTCAGAGAAATAAGAACGGTTTGGATTTTTGGGTTTTGGTAGTAATGATAAAGGAACTTGCTTGACAGGTTATGTTGCTGGGGCATAGTGACACCTACACAAGGGACAAAGTGATGCAGGTTACTATTGCTTACAACCATTTTGGTGAGGGCCTTATCCAGAGGATGCCAAGGTACATATTTTGAATGGTTTAGGATGTTACTCCTCATTTGGATTTGTCTCATTGGGTAGGTTGTTAGATTTAGAAGATTAAAGAATGAACATTTTTTTAATTCCAGGTGTAGGCATGGATATTTCCATGTAGTTAACAATGACTACACGCACTGGGAAATGTATGCAATTGGTGGCAGTGCGAGTCCCACTATCAACAGCCAGGGAAACAGATATCTTGCTCCGAGCAACCGGTTTGCTAAAGAGGTGCTTACTTTCTTCCAAACATCAAAAGCTGTAGGAACACAAGTTATCACTGCGGGTTCCTATACAGTTTTGCTGATAGGATCTATTCTGTGTGGGCAGGTGACAAAGAGAGACTATGCAGGGGAGTGGCAATGGAAGCACTGGAACTGGAGATCAGAAGGAGACCTTTTCCTAAACGGTGCTTTCTTTACACGTTCTGGATCAGGGCTTGGAGCTAGTTACGCTAGAGCTTCAAGTTTAGCAGCCAAATCATCTTCCCTTGTTGGCGTCATCACCTCCAATGCCGGTGCTCTTAATTGCAGAGCTGGTCGCCGGTGTTAATACTTACTAATTAATTTTCTTTTGGGGTTCTTTGCATTTATACGTGGCAATAGCACACTATTGAAATGTCCGAGGCTTGATTTAAAAAAACTGCCTCGACTGTATTATAAAAGTCGTATGCTTATATTCTTGTTGTACCACCATCTTATATTTTGATTGATGTATCTATAAAAGGCAAGCAAAGTTGGAACTCTTCCTTACTATCTCATCTTAATATCTCCTCACAACGATGATTACATAAACTTGAAGTTCACCAATTCATTGGTTTTACAAGTACTCCCTCTCTTGTATAAGTGACATTTTGATATTTTCACAGAAGTTAAGAAAATATAATTAAAGTATATTTAGGTTTTATTAATTATATCTATTTAATTAATATTATTTGAAATAAATTAAATTATTTACACAATTAATAAATTTTGAAATTAATTTATAATAAATATAGAATGCGTTGGAATGCTAAAATAAATTCTTTGTATAACAAAAAAATGTTATCACAGAAGAAGTATAAACCCTGTTCGGAACTATGCTAGGCGCTAGTCGGGCGGTGATCCCGGGCCTAACGAGTTATAAAAAAATCGGAGATTAATCAGAGTATACGCGGAACCTAGTTTTTATATATTTTAATTATAAATATACATATATATATTAAAACATGTGAAATCTTAACGTAGAACCGAGATAGTCCATCGGTTCGGGAAGCATTTGCTGCTGTAACAGGTAGAGTGTTCGACGCTTCAGATGAAGCATCATTTCTTTTTTATTAAATAAGCGCGAATTAGGAAAAAAAAATTAAAACTGACTTATATTTGTCCCACATCGGCTACTTATGTCTGTGACGAGTCTTGGAGTCTCCTATATATACATACAGAAGGATTCTTATTTTTACAGACAATTGGGCCTATTTTATGGGCCGCATTATGTCTCAAAAGTCCAATAGTTACTGGTTTAAATTCGGTTTTTAAATTATTAATCGGGTTCCCGATTAGTTCAGCCAATTTGATCAAATCGTGGCAGTGAACATCCGTCAAACGCCTAACCGGGCGCCTAGTCGGCTAGGCGTCCGCGTTTTAGAACAAGGAGTATAAACAAGAGTCCAAGACATAGCAGTTATTTGTGGAATGCTGTGACTAGGCGCCCGCGTTTTAGAACAAGGAGTATAAACAAAAGTCCAAGACATAGCAGTTATTTGTGGAATGCTGTGACATTTATTGATTGTAATGCATAATGTTGGTGAAGTCCTCGTCGACTGGCCAAGGTCTGGCATGTTATTATTAGATCTAAGCTTGGCCAGTAGCCTTTATTAGGCTAAGTCTGGTACATGTTGGTTGGGCATGACTAAGTCCGACAAAACCATAGAGATCACAAACCGGAATTAAAAAAGATGTGAACCAGACTAACCCCATTTGGTGCTTGACGAGAACATCCCTAATAATAATTGATAGGTGTGGGGTATTATCGTCTCGATGGGATAAGAGCGGATGTGAAGGTGGTGAAACCACGTGAGAGGAGACAGCAAGCACATGAGAGTGAATTAAAGAATGGGCCTTAATATCATTGTCAATGTCGTGTTATGTTGTTGATAAGATAGGTTTGGCCAATGGCTTGCTTCTCTTTCATTAAAATATTTGCTTTACCAAACGCTTCTCCTAACATGTCACACTACCTCAATTAATTTAATTTGTTTTAAGCAATGTAATTTTTAGACTACTTGAATATCTTGGGTATCAGGTTCGATAAATCTGTTGATTTTGTGAAATATTGTTGGCAAAGCCTGCAGTTCAACCAAGAATGTCTCAAAAGAAGACCACTCTCAGTCTCAGCCCAAAACACGAGTGAAGAGTTGGGCCTGAACACACTTAACTCATTGCGCAAACATCTTCAAGGGTCTGCATCAGCTCTGGCCGTGTCTAATGGAAGTGTTGTGGTCGATAGTGATGAACTGATGATGTGTCTACCTGTGGCCGTCACATGTAATTTTCCTTGAGAAATGGTACTAGTATTTTTTTAAACGGAGATTATACTTATTTTGTGCTCACACCCTACACAAAAACACATGTAATTAGAGTTACGACTAAAACAACGCATTTATCATGATGGTCAACAAAAGACATGAAAATTGAAAATTTCAGTCAACAAATAATATTCAGAACTGTAATTGTCAAGACATTTAAAACTTATTCTGTTTTTAATAGATGATGTTTTGAAGATTTTTTTTGTTTCAAATTACATGATGTTTCAAATTTCAATATAAAATTTATTGCTTTTTATACTGTATGATACTACGTTATATTCTGCAAATTATTTTTCTATTAGTTGAATTATGTTTAGTTAGATAATTAATGACCATAATTCCAAACGCTAAATTAAAAGAAAAAACAGAAGGAGTATTAAATACATTTTATTAAATACATATTGTTTCAGTTGATACATTTTTACTACCATGATATTGTTTGACTCTGAGGTGGAGTAGTATATAAGACAGATTCTTGGTGAAAGAGAAAACGGATATTACAATACATCTTAAGAAATACTAAAAACATATAAAAACACTTTCATCATGTCCAAGCAATTTGTTTCTTATTTTATGGTTTTGATGGTTCTCTTCTCAGGTAAATTGTCTGTTTATTTATATTATCATAACTATGTCGATATAGAAGCAGTTGTATTTAAATTGTATAAAATTGTTTAAAATTTGGCTACAGTGTTACTGGTCGTTCCTAAAACTGAGGCTCAAAAGAGATGCAACAAAGAACTTATGCCAGGGAAAGAATGTTTGTTGGCAAAGTGCAGGCAAGTGTGTTTTAATACGTTAAAAGGGTTCGGAACTTGCATTGAGAAGCCACCAGGCTCTGATAGTTATACCTGTTATTGTTTTTACAATTGTCAAGCACCATGATTTCTACAACAGTCTACGATGTAAAGTTATACTTTAATTTTTTAATCTACAAAAAAAAAAGGTTTAATTTACTCTTCTATGGATAACCCTATTTATAATTTTACTTACAACTTAAATTATCTGTGAGTCTGTGACCCAAGCCAATCTAAAGTCCCATATAATAATTATATATGTGCGTGACAATGCTCACTAGAAAAGATCACATATATCTTGTGCGAGCAAGGAAATAACAGACTACGAACAATTAGGCACTTTTGTCTCGTTGTTAAAAAAAAAGGCACTTTTGTCTCAGGAAAGTGTATTCCGTCTTCTTGTTTACTTTCACCAGTAATGCGATTACATCAACACAATGATGTTTGCTTATCTCGTTGGTTTCACTTGTTAACTTTGGCCATTCATAAAGGTTTACTTGCTTGAAGTTCAATCAATACTCTCAAAACAGATTCCTTCTGACAAAAATTGTATGAGCATTTTACCAAAAAAAAAAAATTGTATGAGCATGACACACCCTTTGTCATTTAGGAAACATTTTAACATTTCAAGACTATTTTAGAAAAGCTTCAAACTAGGTTCTGAACATTCAGGAACAGATTTAGCCAGCCATAATATTGTGCACTGAAGCCCAATATCCATTTTTTGTTGCTAAAAACCCAATATCGAGATTTCATATAGTAATAAAATCCATTAGGGTCTGTCTGTAAACAAGAGCGCCTTTAAGTGGAGGGACAAATTATGCGACCGTTATGGATCCAATCCAATGTCTCTCCGATTCTTTAATAGTTAAAGACCTGATTTTTTTAAAAAATATATTATTTTATTTTAAAAATAATAAAAAAGAGGCAAAAAGATATTTTTAATGAATATGTTTTTGTTTCCATCACAATTTTTATTATAAAAACTACTTATAGTATCTTTTTAAAGAAAAAATATTTATTGAAAACTTGAAATCAATATTAAGTTTAAAAAGGAATATGAAACTATTGAGCTGGCCCTGTCTATAAATACATTATATTCGAGAAAAAAAGTTACAACTAATGTTTTTTCTCTTCTAAAAAGATCATGACACTGAAACAAAATCCATCAATATTCAAAACTTATTATCATTACCAATTGTTTTTCTTTTCCTTAATAAATGAAACGTTATTATACTAATACAATAATAGACGCGGTTTACTTCAAACGAGGAAGAATCTTAAACGCTCTGGCTCAGGTCTCGAAAACAAACCAACTCACAATCCTGACTCATTTGAGGAAAACTATGCAAAACCACATGCCCTTCGTTTTTTCTTCTATCTTAATCTTGTAATTACAGTTTTTCAAGTTCAGTTTTTGTATTTTTAGTTAAATTACATAAAAAGGTAACAAAACTATTAATTCTTGGTCGTTTTTAATACTTCCAACATTTTTCTTATGGGTCAAAAAAATGCTAAAACATATAAATACAATATTTTCCAAAGATGCCAAAACTAACAACGGTAAGTTTAATCTATGGACTATTGTCATTAGACATTTGTCTCAGCAAACAGACTTTAAAGAAAAAGTTAATGACAGTAATTGATTATTCAGATAAAAACAGAACCTCGAGGTAAAAGAAAAAGACAGAGCATATGAAGTTCATTTACTTCTCTAAAGTGAAAGCTCCCTTAAACCCTACGCCAAAGAGAGAGAGAAAGAGAGAGAGAGACTCAAAATCGATGCAGAACCGAGAAGACTGGTTTTGGATTTGAGAGCCAAAGGGGAAAACAAATCTTGTCTTAACAAATGCCGATTCCAAGAAAGGTCTTAACTGTTACACTCTTCTTCTCTCTGTTTCTACCTTTCTTCATCTCCTCGGCTTCTGCATCGAGCAACGAAGTCGCTGCGTTGGTTTCTTGGCTTCGCAGCTCGAACTCTCCGCCACCGACAGCGTTTTCAAGCTGGAACCCTTCTGATTCAGACCCATGTCACTGGCCTTACATCACTTGCTCCTCTTCCGACAACCTCGTTACAGAGATCAATGTCGTCTCTCTTCAGCTAGCTTTACCATTCCCTACCAACATCTCTACCTTTACCTCACTTCAGAAACTCGTCATCTCCAACGCCAATCTCACCGGAAGTATCTCCTCCGACGTCGGAGACTGTTCTCAGCTCAGAGTTATAGACTTAAGCTCAAACAGCCTCGTTGGTGAGATGCCTTCGTCTCTAGGGAAGCTCAAGAACCTCCAAGAACTCATCTTAAACTCCAATGGCCTCACCGGAAAGATCCCGCCTGAACTCGGAGGTTGCGTGTCTCTCAAGAATCTCGATATTTTCGACAACTTCTTATCAGGGATCCTCCCGTCCGAGCTCGGGAAGATCTCGACGCTCGAGAGCCTTAGAGCCGGAGGAAACTCGGAGCTTTCAGGGAAGATCCCAGAGGAGATCGGAAACTGTGGGAGCCTAACGGTTCTAGGGCTCGCGGCCACGAAAATATCAGGCAACTTGCCAGTCACGTTAGGTCAACTAAGCAAGCTCGAGACTATATCAGTCTATTCAACAATGCTCTCAGGAGAGATCCCTAAAGAGCTTGGAAACTGCTCTGAGCTTATCAATATGTTTCTATACGACAATGGCTTGTCTGGCACGCTTCCACGAGAGCTAGGTCAACTTCAAAACCTAGAGAAGATGCTTCTATGGCAGAATGATCTTCACGGTCCCATCCCTGAAGAGATTGGATTCATCAAAAGCTTAAACGCCGTTGATCTCTCTATGAACTCTTTCTCAGGAACCATACCTATGTCTTTTGGTAACTTGTCTAATCTCCAAGAGCTTATGCTTAGCAGCAACAACATCACAGGGTCAATACCTTCTGTTCTAAGCAACTGCACAAGGCTTGTTCAGTTGCAGATTGATGCTAATCAGATCTCCGGTTTAATTCCGCCGGAGATTGGATTGCTCAAGGAGCTTAACATCTTCTTGGGGTGGCAGAACAAGCTAGAAGGGAATATTCCGACCGAGTTAGCTGGTTGTCAGAATCTTCAAGCTCTTGACTTGTCTCAGAATCTTCTCACTGGTGCTTTACCTCCTGGTTTGTTCCAGCTTCGTAATCTGACCAAGCTCTTGCTTATATCTAATTCCATCTCCGGTGTTATCCCACCGGAGATCGGAAGCTGCACTTCACTTGTCAGATTAAGGCTTGTCAATAACAGGATCACCGGAGAGATCCCTAGAGAAATAGGGCTTCTTCAGAACCTTAGCTTCCTAGACTTGTCTGAAAACAGTCTCTCCGGTCCAGTTCCTTGGGAGATAAGCAACTGTTTACAACTTCAAATGCTAAACTTGAGTAACAACACTCTTAGAGGTTCCCTCCCTCTCTCTTTATCTTCTTTAACAAAGCTTCAAGTACTTGATGTCTCTTCAAATGACTTGACTGGCAAGCTTCCTGATAGTCTTGGTCAGCTCCTTTCGCTTAACCGGCTCATCCTCAGTAAGAACTCCTTCAATGGAGAGATCCCTCCGTCTCTAGGTCATTGCATGAATCTTCAGCTTCTTGATCTCAGCAGCAATAACATCTCTGGAGCCATACCAGAAGAACTCTTTGACATTCAAGATCTAGACATTGCCTTGAACTTGAGCTGGAACTCATTAGATGGCTCTATCCCGGCCAGGATCTCAGCGCTTAACCGGTTATCCGTGCTGGACATTTCTCACAACATGCTTTCAGGGGACCTCTTTGCGTTGCCCGGTCTAGAAAACTTAGTTTCTCTGAACATCTCTCACAACAGATTCTCTGGTTATCTTCCAGACAGTAAGGTTTTCAGACAGCTAGTAGCAGAAGAGATGGAAGGAAACTCTGGACTATGTTCCAAAGGTATAAGGTCTTGTTTTGTCAGTAACAGCACACTGTTGAACACCCAGCACGGTGGAGATTTTGCCCACTCACAAAGACTCAAGATAGCCATTGGATTGCTTATCAGCGTGACAGCGGTTCTAGCAGTACTAGGAGTGTTAGCGGTTTTACGCGCAAGGCAAATGATTCAGGAAGGTAATGATTCAGAGAAGGGAGAGAACCTATGGACATGGCAGTTCACACCTTTCCAGAAACTCAGCTTCACAGTGGAACATGTACTCAAGTGTTTGGTAGAAGGTAATGTTATAGGGAAAGGCTGCTCTGGAGTGGTGTATAGAGCAGAGATGCCTAACCAAGAAGTCATAGCAGTGAAAAAGCTCTGGCCAGTGACGGTGACGGTTGCCAAGACATCAGGAGGTCGAGACTCATTCTCAGCTGAAGTCAAGACACTTGGGTCGATCAGACACAAGAACATAGTCAGGTTCTTGGGATGTTGCTGGAACAAGAACACTAGACTTCTTATGTATGATTATATGTCGAATGGTAGTTTAGGAAGCTTGCTTCACGCGAGGAGTGGCGAATGTAGCTTAGGATGGGAGGTTAGGTACAAGATTATACTTGGTGCAGCTCAGGGTTTGGCTTACTTGCATCATGATTGTGTTCCTCCCATTGTTCATAGAGACATCAAGGCTAATAATATTCTCATTGGCCCCGATTTTGAGCCTTACATTGGAGATTTTGGTCTTGCTAAGCTTGTTGATGATGGCGACTTTGCTCGTTCTTCCAAAACCATTGCTGGTTCCTATGGTTACATAGCTCCAGGTACTTTCGAAATTTATATTTTGATACTAGTTCACTGACTTGAATCATTATTGTAATCCTTATTAGTAGTTTAACACTCTTTCTGTCAAAAATATGTATGTTTGAGAGTTTTCACATTAAAAAAACATATTAAATTATGATTGTAAATGCATTATTTTATGCAACTATAATTTTTAACTAACAAGAATTCAGTAAATACAATCAATTTTTTTAAGTTTACAATTTAACATAATAAAATTGCATAAAAACCTTAAAATATTTTTTTTGAAACAATTTTTATTTCTAGAACATGAATCTTTTTAACATATAAGTTGGTTGAAAAGATTATAACAATTTTTAACAATTTTTAAAAATCTTTTTACTCGTATATACTCTACGATAAGAGTAGTATAACATTTTAATACATTCTCGTTTATTTGGTTGAAACTTTTCAAATTACATGTCCATTTCAAGTTGATAGCAACATATATCAATCGGGCATAATAGATTTGTTTGACTATTGTACTATGCAGAATATGGATATTCAATGAAGATAACAGAGAAGAGCGATGTGTATTAACAGGGAAGGAACCGATCGATCCAACAATACCAGACGGACTTCACATAGTAGACTGGGTCAAGAAGATCAGAGATATACAAGTAATCGACCAGGGACTACAAGCGAGGCCAGAGTCAGAAGTAGAAGAGGTGATGCAAACGCTAGGAGTTGCACTTCTCTGCGTGAACCCGATACCTGAAGACAGGCCTACAATGAAAGATGTGGCTGCTATGCTCAGTGAGATACGTCAAGAAAGAGAGGAACCGATGAAAGGTGGTGGGAATAATGGTTGCTCGGGGAGTTGTAATAACAACGGAGAAGGGAGAGATGAGTCTTTGTCTTCTTCTACTATGCAGCAAACGGCTAAGTACTTGAGAAGTAGTAGCACGAGTTTCTCTGCGTCTTCTTTGCTATACTCTTCGTCTTCTTCTACTTCTAATGCTAGACCAAATCTGAAATAGATTGTTAATTATGTTTCTTAGGGAACAAGTTCTCTACTTCTAAAGTTATCTATGTGAGGTTGTGATAAACTCTTGTCTTTTTAAACCAAGAAATATAAACGGAACAATAATCTAGAATTTACTTTATTAATGTTTTCATGACATAATAATTATGAAAATATTACATAAACGTTTTACTTTATAAGTGTTTAAATGAGAAAGCATTATTAATATTTATTTCAAAAGATAAAATACCATTAACCGAG
>NC_027756.1:2683800-2701113 GCF_000695525.1 Brassica oleracea var. oleracea
GAGGGGAACTGGTTGCAACAACACGTTAAGCCTTCACAGTAGCCTTGAGGATACCCTAAGTTACCGCAGAGTGTACTGCAGACTGGTTCAACTCCGGGTTGACATACCCCTGGACAAACAGAGTCAGCATTTATCCCTGATCTAGCTTCTGATCCTGAAAATAGTTTATGCATAACCAAAAAACATATATTATCATCAATATTATAAACCCTCTAAACTCCTTAAATAAAAAAAATTACATGAGCAAGAACGTTCTTTATGCTCTTCCAAAAATTTGAAACTTAAGTACTAGAAAATCGTGGATCATGTCCTGATAATTATAGACACTATATAAACAAATTGTGCTAGTTGACTTACCTGTGATTAATAACATGGCAATGATAGAAACTACAATGAAATTGTATGTCGATCTCTGAATACCCATTCTTTGTTGTTCTTTCTAATAACTTGTTCTGTGGTATCTGTAATATCTTGTGAATCCTTTTATATGGAGGTTTTTGGAGTGGTTCTAGAAATTTAAAGCTCCTCCTGATATAGTATCAATTCGGAAATCTTAATCATAGGCCTGATTCAAAAAATTAAATTAGTATCCATAAATTTAATATTTCGGTATTGTAAAATCTTTATACTTCAATTTAAACTAGGAATATTTGTTTTAAAGATCTGTTTTAATGTGTTTTTTTTTGGGTAAAAGTCTGTTTTAATGTTAGTCAAGTATTAATGACATTTTTGCCTTTTGTTTTGGTTAGTGACAAATTTTAAAAATTGAATATCATTCTTTAGCCTGTATTTAAATCCTCAGATAATTTATATAGGTCTTGATATATAATAAATATTAGACTAAATGTTATTTAATAACAAATAATTTAATATTAAACCTTCTGACCAAGATGTCTGTATAACTATCCAAATAACATTAGAAATATATCTGTTATTAATAATTACAAATATGGAAGATCTATTATGTGTATATATATACCGCAAACATCAATATTTTTAGAAAGTATATTTGTATATAATAAAAAGGAGAAATGTAAATAAGGTGGTATATCTATTTATATATTAAATTTGTAAGAAATGATAAAAAAATATCTTGTCAAATTCAACAATTGTATTACCAAATACTGGAAAAAGATCCATGGTATTTTTCCCTATTTTGAGAAACATGTGCACATGATAACTTGGATTCACTACACAGTTTAACAATCTCACTCTACAAAATCGGCTAAACTTGTTAGAAACTTTCAAAACTGCCGACAACACTTGATGTTTACTCGTATAACTCCCACAATAACCAATGATCATATGATAACACACCCATGAATAGGGCAGAGACTATAAGAAACGCTAGAGACAAAAAGATATAAAAATGTGAAAAAGAGTGTAAAATCTCTACCAAGAAACTGATTCCAACCAGTCAGAGGTAAACTCATAGGCCACAAAGGTAACAGCACCGGCAGGAGCAGCTTTCACAGTTGATGGCACAATGCCTTTGTACAGACCATGCCACCCTTCAGACATCAGAATCTGTTTAAGACCGTCTAACATGTTTCTGTATGCACGTTGCTCCAGTCGAGCTCCATATCTCGGATGTCTCTGTAAACCTTCAATCTGAAAACGCTTTTTAACCACATCAAGAGGATGGCAGACGAGTTTGGCGCTAGTGCCAGCCCCAAGGCCACAAACAAAAAGCTGGAAGCTGGAAAGGTTTGTGTCCGCGTTTATTTGGTTTTTGGAGGATAACATGTATCTGTTCCAGTCCTAGTGAAACATCAAATGACAAAAATAAACAGACTGTTTTAAGAAAACAACACAGGAAAGATAATTTATATGATCTTTACCATCATCCACCGTTTAAACATGTCATAAGTGCCAAACTGCAAGCCAGCGTAAGGCACAATCTCAACAAGTGTTGGTGTTAGTCCATTATACAATCCTCTTACACCTCGAGATTTGATAATATCGACAAATGCAGACCTCATCGTTGGATACACCTGTAGACAGGTTTCATATATGGTTAGTACAATGCAGCAGCTTAAACTATATTAAAATGGCTTCATGTGTCAATGCAGACAAAACCTTAGGCTCCCCTTGTGAGGCTAGTATTGTCCTAAGAAGATCAAAAGGATAAGATCCTAGTGTAGCAGCACATCCTGCTAAAGCTCCACTGATGAAGGATAGATAAGGGCTCAAATGTATATGATCCTCTGCAAATTCCAAAAAGATTACAACAAGCTAACAATTAAGAAAGACAAAAAATACATTGATATCCAAATTACAATCTAAAGAATGTTACCTGTTTTAGTAGAACCAGATGCAAAAGATTTCAACTTATGTAGTACTGTGAACTGAATTGAAGTATAAGGCATGACCATAAGCAAAGCTGGCACATTCCCACGCCAAAAACCCTGCAAGAGCATCAGAGCAGAGAACAATACTCAGCAACCACTAATGCTCACAGACCTGAATGGTTGTTTTAGGAGATGAAAGTGTTCAAGAGACGGACCCGGAAACCTTCTTCTCTAAAAATGTCTTTAGTTGCCTGAAACATTCCAGTATACTTGGATGCTCCAGACAAGTTGCCCCGGACCACAGACCATGAAGTTGTTGGTTCTAGTTGAACCTGGAACCACAACATTCAGTTTCTTCTTCAGCCATCTCTAAACAGGATAACTCGAAAGATAAAGCTAATCACTTTCCTAAGCTACAAATCTAACATTAGGCGGCCACAATACAAGTGTATCCTAAGCAACAACAATAACAAACAATAATGACTAATACATTCAACTCAAATATTCTCAGATAAAGCAAAGCTTTATCAATGAGAGATACCTGAAACCTAATCTTAATGACGTCAAGGGGAGAAGTAACGATGCGAGAGACAGCACCGGAGATAGCTCCGGCGGAAGCATCAATAAGGGCACGTTTAATCTGCCCAGGATCATCATCAACCGCCGTCATGTTGTGACTCATTTTTTTTTTTTTTTGCTAGGGCTTCTTCTTCGTTTCTACAAGCTAAAATCAATTAAAAGAAAGTAATCCAGAAACCCTCTCATCAATTCACACAGCAACAAAGAAGATATGAAGAGATTAGACCAAAACATAAAAATGGAAACTTTCCGAAATTTACCAGATAAAAATGGAAACTTTCAGAGCTTTCTTTCTCTCTCAACGATATAACAAATAACTAAGTCCGCCCACTTCTATTACAGAACTCCCACTTGCACTGTTTCTTGCTTTGTCGGTTTATCAGTTCATGACGCACCCAAAGCAAACAATCATTATTAAAAGGTTGCTCTTTTGACATGCCTTAAAACTTTTTTTTCTGAATGGTGCGAGTATTGAGACTAGTATTAGCTTTCTCTTTCGACGGCTTATGACCATTGTAGAAGAATCATTGGAAGATAGAAGTCTAACCGCCCAAAATGAAAATGATTGTGATCAAGTACTTTATTATATAACATAGGTTAATGCGTTCTTTAACCACCTTTTTAAAAGAATATTAACAAATTAGAGGTCAGAGTTACAGCAAACGTCTAGATAGAGAGTTGTAAAGGGACCCAACTCTAGTCATGTGATATTCGCCTTTATTTCTTTCTTATATTAGAGATAAGTACTAAAACTGCTAAACAATC
Source organism: Brassica oleracea var. oleracea (assembly GCF_000695525.1). Taxonomy (NCBI): domain Eukaryota; kingdom Viridiplantae; phylum Streptophyta; class Magnoliopsida; order Brassicales; family Brassicaceae; genus Brassica; species Brassica oleracea. The sequence continues at coordinate 2,687,436 of NC_027756.1, forward strand.
TTGTAAAACATCATCAAAGATTATATTATATGGTAAAACAATGTACATAACTAGAGATAGTCCTAGTTTATGCTAAAGCAAGTACTGATTGGCAGGGCCGGCCCTGAGAGTTTGGAGGCCCAAGACCATTTAGTAAAGATTTCAAAAATTTGGGGACCTAAAAAATTTTTTTTTACAAATTGGGGGCCTATTTACATATAAAAAAAATTCAAAATTTTATTTTTGGGGGCTCAAGGCGAATGTTTCATTGGACTTGGCCCAGGGCCGGCCCTGCTGATTGGTTATGTTATCATTTCCCCAAACCAAGTGTAGCGTGTGTTATCTTAACGTAAGCTCCTTGTATTTAGCTGTATCAGCTTTGAGATGCCTACTGGCATAATGATCTCATGGAATCTGGCATAAATTCATCTTGCATACATGTCAGGACCGAACTGATAATCCTATAAGTCTTCAAATTGGTCCATACACTATAACATGGGCTGAATCCCAACTTCATAAACAATAAACCACATATTCACGAACAACATGTAGAGAAGGGTTTTCTAGAAAAAACTATAGAAACACTTTCAACATATAATAAAAAAATATTGATTCATATTCTGGCATGGAAAACGATAACGGAAAAACCATTTCCAGTTGTGTCCAGACCTCATTGTCAGTTTTTGACGGTTCTAGGTAACGCATGCTTCACGATTTAAGCATTCCTTAAACATTGATCTTTGCTGGTCTTCCCCTTTTGAAGACGCCATGTCAATCTGCATGCATCATATCAAAAACAATAAATATAAAAAAGTAGAGACATGTATGATTTTCACACAAAATTTAGTAAGAACTGACTTTATGGTGGTCATTGACATGCCAATTCAACAGCAACAAAAGAACATCAAAGCAGACATGCAAAATGGATCAAGCTAGAAGCTTGTACACTCGACTACAAGTTTGTACACAAATTTACATAATTTTTTTACAAAGAGATATCTATCTATACTATTATTTACGAAATGATTTTAAGGTTTCACATTAAAAGTTAACATGGTTAATATCATTTATATCCTTAATGAATAAATTATATAAATTAGCCAAAAATAAAAAAAAACGAATTTAAAATCTATTTAATTAGCCACGGTCTTATGTGTGGCTTGTCCACAAGTTTATCTTCTGACAGTTCATCCTCTGACATTTCATCGTCCGACATTTCTCTCTTTTTTTAACGCTAATCCAACATTTCTCTTGCATCAGAAACATAGAATATCAACTTGTAAACTTTATCAGCCAATTCATCAAAAAGAAAATCACCACAAAGTAATAGTTTTAACAAGTTACATGTACTTGACTAAAAAGTTGGCTCTAACACATTCTATTAGTTTTAACTAAAAAGTGACATCAAAATATTCTTAAATCTAACTCAAACAAAAACTAACATCTAAGGGGGTGTATTCAAATGAGTGTTTGAGGTGGTTTGTATTAAAATGTCAAATATACTGTTATTAAAACGTGAATTTTAAAAATTCATTTAAAATTACTATTTATTGAACTTAACATTTTATGAAATACCTTAAAATCCGCTGTTATTGAAAATATTTTAAATTGTAAGGTTTTGAAGTTTTCAAGTGATTTTAGAGTGTTTGGATGAAGTTTCTTATTTTATAAAAAAAATCCAAATCACATGGTTTTAGATAAGATTCTAGAGTTGTTTAACAAAATCATATTAAACTCTCCAATTCATATAAAATCATCTAACGACTCATTAAAAATCAAACAACTTCAATCTCTAGATTGAATTGTGTGAAAATAGAAATACATTGGTTTAAATTAATGTAATTAGTTAAATCACTTCAATCTCTGTATTTAGTTTAACATTGAGGTAAATCAAATCACTTCAATCTTTGTATTTAGTTAAACCGTGTGAAAATAGTACAATCAGTTTGGTAAACGACAAAAATACATTGGTTTAAGTTAATCTCAGTTTAGTTATGTAATAATAGCAAATAACAAAAAGGAAACTGTAAATAATTGCATATGAAATTTATCAGATGATTTTATTGACTATATCATCAAAGTAATTCATATAATATTTTGATTTTGATTAACAAGTTCAATATTATGAATTTTTAGAATTCTTTTACAACTACTCTTTGAAATGAATCCAGAGGCACCACCACAAGCCAATGCGTTTAGAGATTTTGAAACCATGTCTCCCATTCAAATCTATTTAGATATCGAAAATGCAAAAATACCCACTGACTACAATGTTGAATTGGTGTAAATCATGATCCAGCGGACTTTAGAATCGTTACAATACAACAAAAAAAGTGGTTTAACATCATTTATTTTGTATTTTTGCATTAATTATAAATGATGTAAAGAGATTTTGTATCACTTAAATAAATGATCTCAAAGTGGTGATGCAAATAATTTGTATCATTTTATTAATAAATGATGTTAAAATTATAAATAGTTACATCAACTTGTAAATGATGTCAATGTTAATATTGATATCAACTAAAACAACCGATTTATTTATTTATTAATTAATTAACTATGAATTTCAATTAATTATCAAAAATTTAAAATTATTTTAATAGTTATATTATGGATTGTTATTGATTTATTATATTAATGTCATTAAGAGAGTAGTGAAGTCCATGCGTTCTTTAGCTTCACTCCACACCAGCAGAGGGTAGTTTAATACTGTCTTCGTTCAGACTATGAAAAAAAAGGTATGGAAAGCAATGAAGATAGGAAGAATATATATCTTTTGGTTTGGAGAACAGTGTGATTAATTGATAACAAAACCCGTAAGCAAACTATTGTTATCCAAACAGCTTGATCAAGAAATAACAAAAAAGAAGAAGAAGAAGTTATGAACAAATCTCCATAGACAGATGAGATGAGTGTGTAATGTTCTTCAGTCCTCGTCTGAAGATTTCTTCAAACAACAGTTATTGATGAACGACTCTATGTCTATATGTAGTAGGTGTTATCAATGAAGCCAGTGAAAAAAGAATCATCATCGTCTGAGTTCTGATGAGAGTTGATCAGCTACTCGAGATCTTCTTTTGATGCTTCAACGCCTCCTTCTTTCTTCTTCCTCCTCCTCTTCTCATCCTCTTCTTCCTCTGCTTCTCTCTTTATTCCCCTTGGCGTCAAATGAATCTTGAGAGCATGATCCACCTATCACACAGAAACACAAGAAGTTAAATACAGGACTCTACAATTTTAACAACTTTGCAAACCCTATTTAAACATACATACCTTTTTGATATCACCATTTGACTTGTCTTGAGTACAAGACTCAATCACGTTTTCATATGTTGTTAATGGACCTGATTGATACAGGTATTGATACTCAATAGCATCAAGAGGCCGCGGTTGTGAGTACTGAATATCATGACAACGCGGTGGATATGAATCCAAAGGGGCTGCCCAAAACTGTGGGAGCTGATCCTGAACTGTATCAGGAGGTTGCGGTTCATGATACGCAATATCATGAAGCTGCATTTGATGTGACCCAATTGTTGCTTGCCAAAACTGCACCTGATGTGATTGATGATAATGGATAGTATCAAGAGGCTGTGGTTGGGGCGGTTCTTGATACGCAATATCATGACGTTGCGATTGATGTTGATAGATAGTAGTATTAAGAGGCTGTGGTTGGAGCGGTTCTTGATACTCATTATCTTGACGTTGCGGTTGACGTGAATCCAGTTCGGTTGGCCAAAACTGCGGCTGCGGCTATGGTTGGTGTGAAACCAACGGGGTTGGGGTTGGATAAAACTGCGGTTGCCGTTGCGGTTGCTGATTCTCAACAGTACGTGGCTGCACAGCCTCCTCTTCTAATTCTTCAACATCTTCTTCTTTCATGTTCTTTTTTGCCGTTGGACTCAGATAAATCTTACACAAAGCACATAATCCACCTTCATACACAAACCAAAACAAAAAAAAAAGGTTAACATAATACAAACTATCACAATCTGCATAACTTGGAAAACAAGAAACAATACATACGGTCTTGTTATGGCCAGAAGACTCAAGCCAGCATTCTTGCATTAACCAGTTCGTTCTTGCTCGGTTTGGTTGTTTGCCAACGAAGTAATTTAGTGTGGTTTTGTAGCCAACTACACCATTTTTAACTTTAATCTTCTTCGTAACTGCTTTTGAATGTTAGTATCCTCCATTGTGATCAACACGTTTTTGTTTCTCGCCGTCTTTTTTTAATCTTTGTCCTCTCAGATATAAAGAACCAAATTGTAAGATTACCCTTCTTGTATTCCGCTGTTTTAAATCAAAAGAAAGATTGATTCACACACACAAACAAAGAAACAAAAGCAACTATAATTTGTAAATAAAGAGATAATTCAACTATTGATTACAACATCAAATATAAATAGTTTTTTATTAAATTTTTCATATGTTTGACCAATAATTCATTAATATGTTGGACCAATAGTTCATTAATATGTTTTTAAATTCAAAAGTGACGTTGTTATCTAATATTTATTTATTAATGATGATTATAGTCTGCAAACATAAATAATAATTTACCATTATAATATTTTATTAGTAATGCATGTATTAATAAGCAATTATAAAATATTTTATAAAAGATGTTCAATAATACATCTCCATTAGTTTATGATTTGGTCGCCACTTCATTTTGTAAATAAACCTCAGGTTAATGGGACGGATCAGGAGTTGGAGATTAATAAACATTGGTTTAGGCCCAAATCACTTGTATATATATACACACGCAGCTAGGATTTCAACAATGAAGAACCGTGAAAAGATTTTGGGAGGAGGCAGAGCAATAATGATAAACGAGATGAAGATAGGTAGAAACCTAGGGGAGAGACGACGACATCCCAATATGTTACAGCGTAAAAAGTATCATCTTACGCCCGCCGGCCGACGAGCCCTATTAAAGATTAAGGTTATTATATACTCTTAATATATTTTCATATAGTATATCTCTGTAAAACGCGATTGAGAAAATTTTGGGTTTTGTTATTCATTGATTTTGATTCTTAATTACAGAGAAGGTCATCACTCGCTACTACCATTTCCACCATGCTCTGTCTGGATGCTCCTATGGTGAAGGTTATTTACTTTAGTATTGAGAAATTTATATGTCATCTACGGCTTTTGTTATTCATGGATTTTGATTCTTAAATTATTGTTATTCATTGATTTGATTCTTAATTACAGAAAATGTCATCACTTGCTACTACTTCCACCATGCCCTGTGTCTTGATGCTCCTTTGGTAAAGTTTATTTACTTTAGTATTGAGAAATTTATATGGCATCTTAAATGCTTTTGTTATTCATGGATTTGATTCTTAATTACAGAAAATGTCATCACCTCACGATGTCACTACTACTACCACCACCACCATGCCTCAGTCGCCATCAAGGTATATATATACACATTTCATGTTATCATCTCTCTAATATTGTGCGTCTTATATATCAATTAATTAGCAGTAGTTATGTGGATTGTTGCCTTGCTCATATATGTACGCTGTAATGTTTTTGCACCGGACATAGCGTAGCTGAGCTCAGCTCCGATCAAGTTTAAAGATGTGATTCCTCCACAAGCGGCATCGTGATGATCAACCGCAATGCCTAATCCACCATCTAAATTCGTATAACTATATTATATTCCAATGTTTTGTAACTTCAAAAAAAACCTGCGATGCTTTATACTTGAAAAAAAAAAGAAAAAAAAAACTGTTCCTAGAGAAATCTTTTGCCATGATTTAGTCGTTTTCTTCTATTGTATAATACAATCTATTGGCTATTTTGCATCATAATCAAAACATAAAGCTAGATAGATGGTTCTTCTAATTAACAACACATCATAATCAAAACATAAAGCAAGATAGTTGGTTCTTCTAAGTAAATATTAGAGAGACAAAACAAGGATTAAAACAAACAAAAAATAATCAATAGAAAAAGACAAATAAACAGAAGAAAGGAGCCAAAGTATATATCCTAAGCTCCTCTATCCAAATCTACAATACTGTTCGGATTTCAAAACATCAGCAGAGCTAGATCCGAAGGAAGGAGAGGGAGAGAGTTGGTTGAGGAGAGGGAAACAGGAAGTGACGAGCTATCCGAGTTTTTCTTGGAGACAGAGAGCACATATACCACCTAGGTTCTTTGTGAATGGATGCTTTGTGCATTGCATCTCATCACCCATGTCTTGATCCTTTGCTTCCACCTCATTGATGACTAGACCCTTTAGTTCTTGTCTGTTTTTTGGTGGATTGTGAGATTCTCTGGATAATGTTTCTGTGCATGTGAGATTGCTCGAGAATGAAAATGGAGGAATTGAAGGAGTGGGGGAAGAGGGGTCTAGTTCCCCCAGGTGCACGTGGGATACTATCTTGCAAGAGTCTCACGGTTCCTTATCTCTTCTTAGATGAAAGCGCAAAAGGTAAATATCGTGCAAGCAGTCATAGATCGGTGTTTCTTCGATACTGATGCATGATCAAACAGGAGAACAATTGCTTCCCTGATTTGATATTCCAGATAGAAGACTTAGATTCTGATGAAACTATATCAGCAGAAGAGGACGATGAAGAAGAAGGAAGTGGCTTAGCAAAGAAGAACTGGGTAGGATTCTTATGAAGATTCTATAACATATTGGGTTCCTTGAACTGCAAGTCTTCATGGCAAGTTAGCTCACTCCCATGTCTACAAAGTTTTGTGTTAGGGCTAATGCTTATGAACATGTTAACACTGTCGATAAACTCTGTTAGTTATATAATCAAAAACCGGTCTTACTTACATTAGTGATTTGTTATTTTATTATGGAGTCTATGCTACGGTATACATTTTGAGTATTAAAATGAGAGAAAGGTGGAATTTGCATTAAGAATAGGAATGACAGGTTGTGAGGAACACATGGCCTCCTTACTTTCCTTAGTTTTCTTTTTTAGAATGATTAGTTTAAAAAAAAATTTCACTTTCACTAATATAACAGCCTTATCCAATTTGAATGTGGACAAAAAAATGAAATGAACCAAACCAATTCAACTGAACCTAAATCAACCCAAACCAAACTAAAATATATATATAAACTATTTGGTTAAAGATTTTATCAATTCAAATGGTTCGGTTTTAAAAAGAACCAAAAAGCCAAAGTGTTTTTAGTTAAATTAACTTAATATATTAATAATATCAAGATTTAAGATATTTAACCTTTTAAACTAAATAACTAAATATAATTTTATACAGTTTACTTCTAAATCAATAGAAAAAACACAATTAAAAATAAAATAAAAAATGTTCATACATCAACGTAAAAACCAAAAAGTATATTTATAATATTTATATCAAAGTTGAATAAAAAATTATTGAATTACCTATTTTACATTTTTATTGTGATGTTCGACTTTATGTTTAAATACGAAGAAAATAATGTCCACCCATAGATTTGATCATGAGAATTGGAAAGTTTCATATTTAGAGCATTTCCAAAAAAAATTCTATACTTTCAAATATAGAGTTTTTTGCTCTCCAAAAATAAATTTCAAAATTTCAAATTTAGAGTTTTAAGAAGTGAAACTTCAATATGAAGTTTCACTACTCAAAACTCTATATTTGAAGTTTCATCTTTTTATTTGCATCTTGGTCCTTATAATTAATTACACATCACATTTATAATTCTTAAGTATTTTTTTCATTTATCATTTTAATCTTTAATACTTTTGTATATCTTAAATATTTCAAATTTATTTATATAAATTTAAGTTTTGCACATAAAATTAAATAAAAATTTTAAAATAAGATTTATAATATTTTAAAACTATAATTAGACAACAAGAATATTACAAAAGAAACTTAATTTTTTTTAAAAAAATATACATGAAGACATAATTATTACATAAATTTAAATATTACAACAATACTAATAGTCTAGTAAATTTTCTCTACAACTTCTAAAATATTGTCCAAACAAATTTTCTGTAACCGAAGATGGAGCATTACGGAAATAATTTTATGCAATAATATCATATTTTGCTTGTAGTTTAATATTTAATTATGAATTTCTATTTATAATTTTATATTTTAGTATAATATTTTATTAATTAATATTTTTATAGTATTTTTATATATGTGCTAGTTATTTGTAAAAGTTTTATGGATTTATATTAATTATGACAAATATAAGGACCATAGTAAAAATTACAAATAATTTTTAAATTAAATTTAAAGTTTTGGTTTTGGAGAAGAACGCCTTAAAACTTAAAACATAGAATTTTACAAACTCTAAAATATATTGTTTTTGGAGATGCTCTTAAATGAATAGTTGGGATTATACTAATTAAAATCAAACTCACAATTTCCAAAGATATATGTTAATTAAAAATTGCATTTAGATGAGTTCATCAGCTTTTTATAGGCTGTATAATTTAGTTTGATCTTATTCCAGTACTTAGAAAGGTCAGACATGCAATAAGAGCCATTCTTAATGAATGTTAGCCAGGTGTTATCTTTTTGGAAAGGGGCTGCATTAATTTAAGGACATTGGGTGTGTTCGGCTAAATTAAAGACGTGATTCTCTAGTTATTTGAATTAAATCAAAGGCTGATCATAGAACTATTGAACCCCACCAAGACAATTTAAACCCACTTTGTAAGTGAAAGAGACAGGTGTGAGGTCCCTTTACAGTCGGATCCTATGAATATGGAGTTCCACTCAATTGCATTTCATGGGACACATTTCACACAAAGACAAGGTGAAATGTCAAAATTAATTTCATTCAAAACAAAAAAGAAATGTCAAAATTAATTTGGCTCATATTTCCAAAACAACTTAGAGCATCTCCATTTTTATGAATTGCATTCTAACAACTTATTATTTGTTTAAATTTTAAGAGGATAAATAGTGCATCCTAAAATTTAAAAGTGTATTATTCACTCCTTCAAAACACAATTCAATTCTTTTTTTAGTCCGGATAAATATATATGTTTCATAGTCGCATGTATAATTTCATATATACTATATTCTAGTGCTTATCATTATATTTTCGAAAAAAAAAAGTGATTCAAAATAATTTATTAACACTTTTATATATTTGACTACTTAATACTATAATTGTCATAAATATTTTATTTTAATCTTCCAAATAGTATATTTTATTTGTTTATGAAAATTTAGTGACTGTAGTTAATTATTAACAAGGTTGAGGATTAAAATATAATTTTAAAAGAAAATTGAAGATGATCGTTGGAGTATCATGCCCTTATTTAAAAATGTTTATCCTTTAAAATAAGAGTGCTGGTTGAAAATGCTCTAAATAAAATTAAGAATCTAGTGAGTAAGTGCTAATTTTACTGGAGGATTTTTATCTGCAAATTATCTGCAAATTTATATGGCAATATATATAAAATTGTAATTATCCTCCCATTTGATAAAATCACATAAACTTTCGATGATAGTAGTTTATAAAACGAAAGTTCTGAGTCAGAAAAATATTTTGGAAAAATATTGGGTTGACTGAAAGTTAGTTATGGTAACACATACTAAATTGCTAATGTTGTGTAATATTTACTTTAGATTCACTAAAAGACGATGTTTTTCCTTTATGAACAAAACAAAGTAAGTAGGTGAAATGTCTTTGTTCTCAAAGAACGAATATTACACTATCACTTCTTTGAAATCCTAAGTAGAAATTCTAATTTACATTTCATTGTGATTATAAATACTCCATTGGATAACTCATGTGGGTTAAAGAGGTAAGAATCTCGCACACGTTGTAGCATTCGCATGAAACCAAGAGAATATATTTATTTGTATAGTAAATGTTTAGTATTTTTAAATAATAAAGCATATGTTTAGTATTTTTAAATAATAAAGCACATGTTTAGTATTTTTAATACGTTTCTTGTTTGTCGCTTTGTGGATTAGATCATCATTGTCTATCACTAACCAGTATTATAAAAATCCCTTTTCTCACAAAAGTTCCCGAGAGGTTCATCTTCGTTGAAGTTGATATTGTAAAAATAAAGTTGCATGGACTCCCTACTTAAAGTTAAAGTTCCATCAAACATTAAATATAGCGACTCTGCGTTGATAGTGCATGCAAGAAGGTCAGCATCAGCAGAAGAAAATAAATACTTTAAAATTAAAAATATTCTTCCCAACCAACCTACTAAAATAATAAAACTAGGGGCTTCCATAGATATGCAAACTCGAAATACCGAAACACCCTTCAGGTTTTTACATCTCATATAACAAAACGACAAAAATAAGCCTAAGGGTAAAAAGGTCAAATCACGATTTTCAGTTTGTAGTGCTCTCTCTCTCTCTGTTTCAGAAAGCGAAACCGCCGCCTGCTCGGTTCCCCGGATCCCGACGGTGACCGCCTGAAGACGAGTCAGACGTCGTCGTATTAACAGCCGTAAACGAACAGTTCTCTCTAGTCAAGCTTTCTTCTTCTACTTCTTCGTCCATGGTCATCTGCTTCGATCTACACTCCACGCTACAGAACGCTCTATCACCTCTGAAAACATTCAAAACAAAAACATTAAAGACAAAAAAAAAAAACAGATCGTGTAATAAAAAGTCCGGATTGTATTGACTTACTTATACATGTAGATATCTTTCGCTGGAAGAAGCTTCTTTCTGCAGAGAAAACAATGTTCGAGAAACCCAGAACTCAGATAACAATTCCCACGGCGGAGATCGGAGGAGACCATGACGGCGGATTTGTTAACGACTTGATGCGGTTTAGGAGTACTGAGAGTGTTGTTGTTGTTGTTGTTGTTAGTCGACTCCAAAATAATACTTAGTCCCACCATTATTATCTAACTTAACGCTTCTGAGAATTTCAGATGTTAATGGCGAAAGAGGAAGGAGAAGTTTTGGAAGATGAAAATGCAAAAAGTATTTTTTTTCTTTAAAATGCATGAGAGGATGGATAGGTGGGACCTACGAGTGTACTACGCAAGGACGATTGATTTGATATCTTTTGCTTTATACTCGCCACGTGTATCTTCTTTCTTCATTACGTGTGTTACCCTTTTTGTTACAAGAGAAGATAGTGGTAGATTTCTGTTAAGTTTTTTTTTAAAAAATTTCGACTCTTTTTTGGGATACATACGTATATCTCTATCAAATAATGTGGAATGAGTTTTTGATGATAAAAATCATAGATCATCGTGGTTGTTGTTGTGGATATTTTACTTAAGTTCATAAGTAATTTTCAACTAAGTGTATTATATTTAAAACAACCATGATAAGAATCAGATTAATCTATAATAGTGTCTTGAAAATCGGTCCAAGCGGTGTCTAAACACCCGTGGTAAATCAGATATGAACGAAATGATTTTTTTAAATCAATTTATAAAATAAATTCAGTTTAGACGTTCAAAAAATCTGTTTAAGCACCCGCATAAACAATAATTTTTTGCGAGGCGTCCAACTATCGTCTAGCGATTTTTATAACATTTATCTATATAGATAACAAGAGCTGCTTCCTTCTAGTTTGATGCTACCCAGGGACAGCAACTTAGTGAAACAAAAGGGTGATTGAAGTGGGTCAGAATTTTTATATGGTCCATATAGTTAAAGCCTATAAACACGTTATTCATTAAAGGCCCAAGCCTTGATTTACTTCAATCAATTGATTTTTTATTTTATTTTTCATCTGCTTTGCATTTTTTTTCATTAAGCATCTGATTGCTGAGGTCTATTTGGTCAATACATCTGGGGACATAGAAAGAATACGACTTGAGTATTTAGTTGTAGAAATTCTTTTGCTAAGCAATCTGTCGCGTTATAGAATTTTTCAGCATCTCTTTTTATGGGTTTTATCACTATTTTTGTATCACCTTCACAGACTATATTCTTATATCACAGCGTATCCAAACATGATGTATTCTTTCGAGAGTTTGTGAAAACTTTGTAAGATCGGCTTCAGAAACATTGTTGCATTCTCCTCCCTCACTCTGTCCAGCTTAAAGTATTAATTAAAAGGTTGTGTTAGGTATAGTTTTTTTAATATATTTCTTGAACATTTTTTTGAAATATACTTTTATTCTGTACGTTTACAACTTAACATGGTTTTCTGTTTCGAATTATGCTGTCTTCTCATATTGTGGTGGGGTTGTTGGTTTAACTTCAAGCAAAGGATGGTTGCGAAAAGCATCACTCTTATTGTTGACGATTAGACTACTAAACATTATGACTCTAAACAAACACATCAACATAATTAAAATTTCACGTGGATATTCTTGCAAATATGATTCTGGTGAATTTAATCTTCTAATTTGGGATTTTGATATCAATGTGGACTTTCAATTCATTAACTCGTTTATTTTTGTGAAGTATTATAACTGGACTTAGCAACAAATTGGAATTCCATTAATTTTAAGATTGAATTTCGTTACCCTAAATTAAATAGAATTATAGAAAATGCGGCATTGCATGGTCGGTCTAATCGAAATAAGATTTTTTTCTTTTTGTAAGAAAAACTACAAATAGTGAGCTTTTAATTACCTATCATCTACATGTCTTTTAGTTTCCTTTTTCAAGTTTGATCTCGTTAAATGTTATTTAAAAATCCCAGAGTAGTTTAAAAGTTTACTTACGACTAAACATGTGGATTAATTGCAATATTGCATGCATGGTTGCCAATTATTTCAGAGATTAGGGGCCAATTGCTGTCGTATACTTTACACAAATTGCCTTTGCTTTTCTATTTCATTCGTTTTATCGTATTTGTTTTTATCTGAAGAGTGAAGACTGATAATTTTTTTTTTTTTTGCTAGGGTTAATTAATTATTGATAAGTAAACAGAAGAAAATAATGTAATTATGTTCACAGCTCAAAACAATTGGCAATTTATTAATGGTGCTCAAAAAAAAGTTTCTGTTCAAAAATAATAATAATGTAATTATGGAAAAAGTCAGCAAATCCGGATCCTAACATTTGGCATTTTCTTTGCCATTTCAAGATTTTCCATCAATTTTTGCTTGATTAGTTATGGACCTAGGGTGAATGAAATCAACCCGAAATTGGTTAAATGAGAAAAATTGGTAAGCCACAAGGTGGGCAATAATAGCCTATATACATAATAATATATTCAATTATAGATTTTTTTTCTCTTTTTCAAATGGCAATAATCATAGCATTGTGTAGGAGTCTAGAAAGCACATCTATAAATGTCGGATATGTGAATAACAAAAAAGAGGGCTTAAGTGCTATATCTAGAGAAATGTCTAACTATGAATAAGGTTGATACTAGACCCTGACTCACGCGCCGCAGATATGAATTTTCAGTTTTTAATTATTTATTTTATTAAATGATGTATTTGTAATATTCGTTCGTATTATATTCATTAAGTACATATTTTTTTTTTGCATCTTAAACTATCTATTTTTTTTACGAATGTGTGATATCATATAAAAAATATAAAAAAAAAGTATAGAGTTAATTAGATAATTTTAAAAACAGAAATTTTTCTTTCGTGTGCGATATCATATAAATAATGATCCGCCCAGTTAACAAAAATCATTATTTTATGTGTAATTTTTTTTTATTTTGACAATTTCCTTAAAACTATATTAAATTTTACATATTTTAATTAGAATATTTTTAATATCTTTACTTTTTTATTTAAAATGCAACTCAATATTTTTTTTAACAATTATAACAAAATATTTAAAA
>NC_027756.1:2701952-2731233 GCF_000695525.1 Brassica oleracea var. oleracea
TATTTCATTAATGTAACTGAAAAGACAAGTAATAAATTAGACAATTTTATTCGTTTTAGGATATTTTATAAATGCAACTGAAAAAACAAGAAAAAAAAAGAAGTTTAATTAATGAAATAAGAACATTTTCAAATGGGTACTTCTATTTTAATAATATATATATATTAATATTATTATCCATCAACATTCACCAAATCTCAAACATTTTGTTTCCAAACCAAATCTCAAGCTTTGAATATTATATTTGGCATCACATACATCTTCATGCTTTCAAATTGTGTGTCATCATGCAAAGTTAACTAAAATCGACACGAAGTCATATATTTGTTGAAATTTTAAAAATGATTAGTCAAATAAAGAACCGGTCACACTTAACGTATGGTTTTATTTATAATTTATCTTACTATACTTTGACATAAAATGGTTGTGCAAACACTTACAAATCATTCCTTAGGTGTAGAAAGAACTAATCGCAAACTACTATAGTGATTAATATATGAATGTGAATTATGCAGAAAAGTCTTTTGCTTTGATTTCAATTAAATCAAGTGGGACTACGGATGAAACAAAAGCAGAGATGGTAGATATATCAAACTTAAATGTCGGGGAAAGAACATGGTCGTGATTTTCTGATTCATCAAACTGATTCTAATAGGAACAAACTTTAACGAGAATGTTCTTGATGTGAATTCTTACATGTGGGAAACTAATTTACATAACATGTTAAGGAAACAAAAAATATAAATCATATAAATATACAGAATTCACTTTCACCATATCATTCACATAACAGTTATAAAAAAACAGTTTATACAAATTATTTTATGGTTTGTATTTTCAGATGATTTTAACAGGTTTTCAGTTTTATCCCCATCCTCTTAGCATATCAAGAAAATAGTACACTTATGTGTTAGATTCGAGTTTAATTATAGGCTTCCAACTTAAAATTAATTGGTAATTAGTGGATTGACCCTAACCCTTTATATATTACTTAATGTCCCATTGATTTTCCAATGTAGGATACATATCCCTTAATACCCCTCCTCGAGATGATGGCTCTTATCGGCCAGAAATCTCGGAAACTTTTTAAGACAGTTATACTCGATCGAGCGAGTCAATTACGACCTATATACCTGGTCGGATAGGGTTAATATTAATTAGGGGTCTAACTTATTAGGATCTGGGCTCTGATACCATGTTAGATTCGGGTTTAATTATGGGCTTCCAACTTAAAAACAATTGGTAATGAGTGGATTGACCCTAACCCTTTATATAGTAGTAGATTAATTTTTATATTTTCGATGTGGGATGTTTCTCATCAATACCCTCCCTCACGCTCAGACATCTAGGTCTGAAGCGTGGACAATGTGGGAATAACATCCACAGAGGGCCCAACATCGGTATAGTAGTAGTAGTTGTAGTAAATTAGGTCAAAGGATCTTATTGCTCTAATAAGATGTTAGATTCGGGTTTATTATGGGCTTCCAACTTAAAACCAATTGGTAATTAGTGGATTAGCCCTAACCCTTTAATATGATAACTACTAGGAGATTTAGATAAATCCTATTAATGTCTTGATAATGATGTATTTACTCTATCTCCTTATGAGATTAGGATCTCTCAACCTTGTATATAAGGAGCCTATTGACCGTACATAATAACACACAAAAACTATTACTTCTACATTCATTCCGTTATATGGTATCAGAGCAGAAAGATTCTTTGACCTAAAAACGATTTTTTCTTGCTGTGTTTCTAAAGAAATATGGCGGACACTACTTCTACTTTATCTTCTACGCCAGCTCCGGCGATTACTACTTCAGAACTCTCTAATTTTTCTCCGTACTACCTTCATCCATCTGATAACCCTGGAGCTCTCATCACCTCAGTTTTGCTTCGCGGTGATAACTATACAGAAGGGGCCACTGAACTTTCTAACTCAATTCAAGCCAAACGGAAGCTTGGATTTCTCAATGGTTCAATACTCAAACCAACGACTGAACCTGACCTCTCTCGATGGCTTGCAACGAACTCTATGCTCGTTGGTTGGATACGAACTTCCATTGATCCTAAAATACGCTCGACAGTAACCTTTGTTCCGGATGCTCATAAACTCTGGGAGACTCTACAACGTCGCTTCTCTGGCCAATCTGTTATAGACTATTATGAGGAATTCACAACATACAAGGTCAACTTTTCAAAAACCATTCTTTGGCGCTTCAGCTTTGTATATTTCCTGTATTGAGTTACTGAATTATCAGTTTCGTTTAAAATGGACCAAAAACCTGAGAGAATTTCGATTTCTCTTTTCTTACACCAGCTTGCTTCAGTGATCCTTCAATAAATTTTTCGTCTCTGTTAATGGCTTGAATAAATGGTGTTACTACCAACTCTTTTTGAACCTGAATTGATTGTTGCATAGGCTAATTAACTGACACAATTGCTATTTTTTCAGGTTTTACCTGAACCACGGCAGTGGGATGTTTTAGTTCATCAGTTTAAACAAGAATTTTGCAAGCTATAAGGCATGACAATGGAGCCATTATTCAACATCTAGTCACAAGCAGGCTTGTCAGCATGAAAACTCCGTATCCATCAAACTCTATATAAAATTTTGATATTTTATTGTCTATTTTCTGCATCTGAAATTAAAAAGAAGAAAGTAAAATTTCGCAATGAAACCATAATGCGATTCTTTTTGTAAATTGAATTTATACCTTGACATTACCCAGATATGGTTTTAAAGAGGGTTTGTACCAAGGAGGACCCGCTCTCACAAGAGAGCTTCGGAAGCTAGCGTTGCCTTTACCTTACTCCCCAAGCAGGAACATTCAAAGCTTATTTGCTATATTTCCAAGGAGCTAATGGACACAGAGAACCCATCACTCGTGTTGCCCAATGGAACCAAGGTTCCTGATTATATTTAATGTCTTTGTTATTGAATCATTGCCCGCCTATAATAGGCATCTTAAATTTGCTAATCAAACCAACCTAATATATTCGTCTTGAATCATTTCCTAATCTAAAAACCAAACCTAATTTATTGACAAATAGGCCCTGCTAGATCATAAATCTGTTGCAAAGTTCATAAAGAGACTCAGAAAAGTGCAGTAGAGAGGGACCTTAAGCTTTCCTTAGCAGAGAGCAATATTGGCAGTTTATTACCATTAATTAAAAGCCAAAGAACATTTAATAATACTCTTTGGTTGGCCCCGTTAAATTAGATGCATTCATTAGGGTCAGAGCATAGGCATGTTAATAAATCGATCTGATGTGTTATTTGTTCCTGATTTCAACTGCACATTGATCTCAGTGTCGTGTTTACTCAAACAAACAGGATGCATAGCTATATTTACTGATACTTTGTGTGTATTGCAGGACCGTTTTACGAAGACCCTGATTGGAACGGGTGAAGAACGTGAGGGGGTTTATTATTTTACTGGAGTCACAGCTGCAAGTGTCCACCGAACTGTGTTGAAGAATTCTTCTACCTCAGAACTCTGGCATCGACGGCTTGGTCATCCATCTTTCCGTGTTTTATCTTCCTTACCGTTTTTAGATAACTTAGTTTTTGATTCAGAACAAGCTACGTCTTGTGAGATTTGCTTTAGGGCCAAACAAACCCGTTGTGTTTTTCCTGATAGTTCAAATAAAACTTCTTCTCCATTCTCTTTGATACACTGTGATGTTTAGGGACCTTACCGTATTCCATCTTCGTGTGGAGCAAGATATTTTTTAACCATCGTCGATGACTACTCTAGAGCCGTATGGATTTATTTAATGCTTGAGAAGTCAGAGGTCTCTGGTCTTTTACAGCAGTTCCTTGCCCTTTGTCAACGCCAGTTTAATCGAGCAGTTCAGAAGATACGGACTGATAATGGGTCTGAATTTATGTGTCTTGCGTCTTACTTCAAGAAACAGGGCATTGAGCATCAAACCTCATGTGTCGACACGCCTCAGCAAAACGGCCGCATCGAACGGAAACATCGCCACATACTCAATGTAGCGCGAGCATGTCTCTTCCAAGCACGCCTACCTTCCACTTTCTGGGGCGAGAGCATACTAACGGCGGCTCACTTGATCAATCACACGCCATCACAGGTCTTACATGGCAAAACACCATACGAGCTCTTGTTTAACAAGAAACCAGATTTTGATCGACTTAGAGTTTTTGGATGCTTGTGTTATGCACACCGACGGTCCAGAGATAAAGACAAGTTTGGTAATCGTAGCAGAAAATGTATCTTTGTTGGTTACCCATATGGCAAGAAAGCATGGAATCTATATAACTTGGATACACAAGATTTTTTCACTAGTCGAGACGTGATTTTCTCCGAGTCAAAATTTCCTGGAGTCGACTCTGATGATTACGTTCGACCACCTACCAACTACTATGATGCATCAATTGATGATTGGCTTTCACCTGCTGATGAATCTAGGGGGAGTTTGCCATCTCCTCCAGCTGTGCCTGCACCTATGACTACTCCTCCTGATACTACGAACGAAACTACTCCCACTTTTCCTCCTGTGCCCTCTACGATCCCTGTTACTACTCCTACCCTGCCTTCTACGACTCCTAATCCTTCCAGACACAATAATATACCTGAACAAAGGATATATAATAACTTAAAACTAAAAAAACTAAAAAAAAGCCTAACCATCTTAATATGTATACAAATGTTGAACATTACTGAAGACACGTAGTGAGTCAAAGTTTCACACACATCTCCAAATTTCCAAATGGACATGCCTGAAAAACAAATCCCACCCCCCATAGGACGCCAATGTTCATATTAGTATTATGTTTTTAATATACATTGACAAAGAGGAGAATGTATCTACCATTGACGTAACACATTTCTGTAACTAAAACTGATAAATACTTTCCATGTGATATTTCGGCCCGGCATATATATATATATATATATATATGTACGGCATGAACCTGTATATTTTAAGTTTGATTCTAGCTGGAAACAAAGTTGATATTATTTTGCCAGATTGAGCTTGGATTTCATCCTAAACAGTTTACATGGTAGTTTGTTAACATATGACATGACTCTTCTTAACATTAGTAAAAAAATATTCAATTTGGGTTATACAGTGCGGTAACCATTCTATTTTATATCACTAAATGCGTTTTTTTCCGTGGGTCTATAAAAACATACTTTATCATTGATAATACATATTTTCATTTAACACATATAATAGTTAAGAATAGAACATTATTATAGAATTCTATAACCTAGAATACGTAACTTATTCAACTAATTGATTAGTAATCATAGTACAGGAAACATAACTACAATGAATAGTGAACAGCTACGTGATCCAATAATTAAAGTGAAACAGTGGAAAGCGATTGGTAATATATATGAGCGAGGAAGCAACGGATGGCTTCCTACTGGAGATCATGAAGAAGTGGACAAAGCTAATTATATCACAAACTAAAGGATGCATAGACACATCTAGGTTAGGCATATGTCTATGCATGTGTTACGTGTAGATTGATAAACACCGAGACCAACGGTGGAGATGGAAGTAAGAGGAATAGGCACGTGCCGGAAAGCAAAAGAAGAGAAGAAGTTATACTAGTGAGGGAAGGATAGATGATATGTTTCCTTTGTACTGGGAACAGAACATCACGACTCTGTCTCTATCTATATGTACTTCTTCTTCACTACTTGTGTTTCTTTTTTCTTTCAATTAGTTTTCCCACGATTTTCACAACTTTCTTGTGTTCGTATTTATGATTCAGTCATTATTTACGCATTTTTATTTGTTTGAAAATTATTTACAACACACGCACATAAGTATACAAGATTCATGTGTAGAATGTATCGTCTAAAGGCATGCAAGATCATGTGTGAAAACTGAAAAGGATGTTTGTGTTTTGTAACAGTGAATATCGATGTTGGAGTATATTCATTACATCGGTCAAATAGCGTTTTATTGGTATACTAGGTCTTTTCATAAACTATGTGCAGTAATAAACATTTAAACTTAAATTGTATTTAAAAATAAAATTTATTATCATTTTCGATTTTATTATTTTTTATCAATATTTTAATATAAGTTTTAATTTAATTGAACATAAAATTAAAATAAAATAAGCAATTTTTTTATTTTAAATTATGTTTAAGAATAGATATGTATATATTTAAAATTATAAATTTAGATAGATTTTTTATCTATTTATTATGGATAAAATATATTAAATCAACTTGTATAAAATTAGAAAAATAAATTCGTATAAAATTTGTATAATTATCAAAAAGTACAACTAAACAATATTTTTAAAATTTTGTAGATATATAATTTAAAAAAAATTGTAAAAACTTTGAAAATATTTTGTAGTAATATAATTGTATTATTATTAAAATATAAATAAATAATATTTCGAAATTTGTAAAAATACTTATAATTTTATTATTATATCATTTAGTGTCATATTTGAATAGACTTACTTTAGTGATGATGTATAATTTAATACCATATTCTAAAAAGTTTACCAAAAATATAATAAACATTAAATGTAACTGTTCATATCACATTTAACCATAAACTATGTCATCATTTCTATTATGCCTTGCTATATTTATTTAGTGAAAACGATTATAGAGAGGACATGTGTCAAATTCACTTTACAAATAATGTCTAGCGGGTACTGAAAATAAGACTTTCGAATTCATAGAAATGATATGAAAATCTGACTTAATAATTTCTCACTCAAATATTGATAATTATAAAAAATTTCTTACTCTTTCTTCAAGAGAAAAACATGTTCTTTCCAGACTAGTAGATGACTTGTTAGGCCTAAGCATATTTGTATATAATTTAAAATAAGAAAAGAGAAAACTTATATTTGTATTATACTTCTTCAAAGTTTCATAATCTTGTTTAATGTTTTAGCTGATATAAATTGATCTAACAACTTGGTAAATAATTTTTAAAAATGATATGTATTTTATTTTATTTTATTTTGCTAAATGGTTAGTATCATTAAAAACGAAAAAGATAAGGGCCAAATTAAAGGCTGAAAAACTTAAACATATAGAGTAAATTAAACTGTCAAAGAATAAAAATCAATAACAACAATATGCTAGATTCACTCAAACTTATTGCTGAATATCGTCATAGGTAGTAAAAATAAGGGCCAAATTAAAATCATATTCTCAATATATTTGTTTTTTGAAAATTAGGTCAACAAAATTCTCTTATATCTTATGAAAACCTCACAAATGGGCTATATATATTTCAGTTTTTCAATTGTCATGATGATCATGTTTCCACGTAAGCAGAGACATGATGTAAAATGTCATTAATTCTAACTTATAAAAGAGTGGAGTGGGAATAAGAAGAAAAGGGCAAAGAAAAAAGAGAAAGGAAAGGTATACATAATTTTCAAGTCGATTCTAGGTTGATAACTACAGTGAGAGGGAGACAACACATTGCGCTATACCTAATTCTAACTAGTTTCATTTTCTAGACTGATGGACCAATCATATCAATTTCTACTTATATCTTTAGTTTGGGTTCCACAAATATCTTTACCAATGAAAATGGAAATCAAAGGTCGCTGTTAGTTATATGCAACCATAAATATTAAATTTCAAAACTCAAGACTATGTCCAGTTTCAAAAGAAAACCATAAAATGATTTTCTCTTCTAAATATTTTACTTCTCATCACGAATCAAACAAAAAACATTTATCCGTTCTTCTCTATAAGAATGCATACTCGGTTAGCAAAACAAAGTGATGCTAGTTTACTTTCGTCTGCAGATTCAAACCAAAGAGACGTTTACGTTATTTGGGACACCATCTTGATTAATGCATAATAATTGTTGAATGTTCTAAAGATTAGTATATATATATATATATATATGAGATATTTCTAATCATGAGAAAAATTAACTCGATACCTTAACAGAATTACTTGTAGAAGATTTGAAAATTAGATGAAGAGATGATCATATAATGGAACTTTGTACTAAGCTGGTTCAGCATATTGTTAATAAATTTGATTTGATTTGAGTTTTTGTTCTTGTTATTCTCTGGTGTTTGAAATTGCTACCTACCTATATATTCGTTTGTTTATGTGACACCTCTGTACGAAAAAAAATCTGATTCGGATTCGTACTTTTTTGTGTTCAAGAAAATCTCATTAAAATGGGTGATTTTATTTAATTCCGTTTGTATGTATTTTTCCTCAA
The DNA here is from genome assembly GCF_000695525.1 of Brassica oleracea var. oleracea. Lineage (NCBI taxonomy): Eukaryota > Viridiplantae > Streptophyta > Magnoliopsida > Brassicales > Brassicaceae > Brassica > Brassica oleracea. The sequence goes on from NC_027756.1 coordinate 2,710,167, forward strand.
ACTATGCTTAAGTTTGTATCTATTATACTTATACAGATTATAATTCCACAATGTACACACTCTACACAAAGAAAATGGAAAACAAATAATGAAATAAATATTTATAAAATCCCCACCATGCCTAGGAATCAACTCAACCAAGTTACTAAAGAAAAACTCTATAAAAGAGCTTCTTCTTTTCATATTTTCAAAACCTCTCATCTCAATCAAAACAAACTCTAACAATGGTGGCCGAAGAAGATTCACGTCTCATAAATCTCCAACACAAGTACAAGCAGACAATGCCTGAGGTATTTTATTTTATCTAAAATATCTATTCCCAGTATACTTCCTTGTCAGAGTCTTTCAGATATCTCTCATAAAGTTTAATTATATTATTTCACTTTATATTTTAAAAAGGTTGTGGAGGAGATGAAGAAAATTTGGGACATAAGTTTCCCGGTAGCTGCCATGAGCATACTAAACTACCTAAAGAACATGACATCGGTCGTGTGCATGGGCCGACTAGGAAGCCTCGAGCTCGCCGGAGGAGCCTTAGCCGTTGGTTTCACCAACATAACCGGTTACTCTGTCCTCTCCGGTTTAGCCACCGGTATGGAACCACTTTGCGGTCAAGCCATCGGTTCTAAAAACCCTCAACTCGCTTCCTTGACCCTCAAGCGAACCATCTTTCTCCTCATCTTAGCTTCTCTTCCCATCTCTCTCCTCTGGCTTAACCTCCAACCTCTAATGCTAATCCTCCGACAACAACAGGACATCACACGAGTCGCATCTCTCTATTGCGCCTTCTCTTTGCCTGATCTTATAGCTAATAGCTTCCTACATCCTTTGCGTATCTACCTGCGTTGTAAAGGCAACACGTGGCCTTTGATGTGGTGCACGTTAGTCTCCGTCCTTCTTCATCTCCCCGTTACCGCTTTCTTCACGTTTTACATCTCTCTCGGCGTCGCTGGAGTCGCGGCCTCATCTTTTCTCACCAACTTCATCTCCTTGTCGCTTCTCCTTTGCTACATATACTTTGAAGAACATAACAACGACGAAACCAGTCTTAAAACGCCGTTGGTACACATGTCTGGTTCGAGTGACTTCGGTAATGATGAGGTGTGGTCAACGCTGGTCAAACTTGCGGTCCCGAGCTGTATAGCGGTTTGTTTGGAGTGGTGGTGGTACGAGTTTATGACAATCCTCGCCGGCTATCTCCCGGAGCCAAAGGTGGCGCTAGCAGCGGCCGCCATCGTGATCCAGACAACGTCACTGATGTATACACTCCCGACGGCGCTCTCCGCCGCAGTTTCCACGAGGGTGAGCAACGAGTTGGGAGCAGGACGTCCGGAGAAGGCAAAGACGGCGTCGGCAGTAGCCATCGGAGCCGCCGTGGCCGTTTCGGTGTTTGGGCTTGTGGGGACTACCATGGGGAGAAAGGCTTGGGGGAGAGTTTTCACGTCGGACGGAGTTGTCCTCGAGCTAACGGCGGCGGTTCTTCCGGTGATAGGAGCTTGTGAGCTTGCCAACTGTCCTCAGACCACAAGCTGCGGGATCCTACGTGGCAGTGCGAGGCCACGTGTAGGAGCCAAGATTAACTTCTACGCCTTTTATGTTGTTGGAGCACCAGTGGCTGTTGTTTTAGCCTTTAGGTGGGGCTTAGACTTCATGGGCCTATGCTATGGCTTACTTGGGGCCCAGATTGTTTGTGCAATTTCCATTTTGACCGTTGTGTATAAGACAGATTGGAACAAAGAGTCCTTAAAGGCTCATGACTTGGTGGGCAAAAACGTCATCTTACCTGATGTCGATCAAGTTATCGTCAAATGCGAAGAAGGTCTACACTAACAGAATATTCAGTTGTTGTTCATACTATCTCTATTTCTGTTTCATTGATTTCTTTTTCTAAAACTTTCCACATATATATTAAAACACATCTACATGATACATATATAAAACACTTGACTGTGTTAATTGGACAAAATTACTTTACTACTCATTTATTGTTATTTTCCGAGAGATTTATGGTTTATTAGGTGTTTTAAATCAGAATAGTTGCGCAATTAAATTAGAAGTTTGTTACCGCTAAGTATAAAATGGGCTTAACAGAGAAATAAGCAGCTATACAGTTCAGAGGATGTATCCAAGGATTAGTTTAGGTATTTTGATAGCTTATTGTATTGTTGTTAATCATAGGAAATATCTGTTTTTTGAAAACTACATCTGATGGTCATATTTGATAGGTTTCTTCGGTGGTCAAGCTATCCACGCAGCAATGTAAGCCAGATATGTGAATCCAAGACCCCACAAGAAGTTTCCTAGGTTTGGAGTTTGTGTGCTTGATACTGAAGAAGTCACTGGGAATGTACTAGTACTGAAAATGATTTATTAGATTATCAAATGTATTTCTCCTTGAGAAGGTTAAGAAAAAATGAATCTTATGCTCACCTGTGAGATGAGAACTTACACGTTGGAGTACCAGAAAACCAAAGTTTCAAACATATATATAAGAAAGAGAAAAACAATCATGGATTGAAGATTTGATTAGATGTTTGGTTTTTCCATTCACCGTACTCGAACATTAAGTAAAGCGACTTAGCTCCAATTCCATCTCTATGCATGGGCTTAAGCTGAGTACAATATAATTAGGGAGTGAAGTTTTTAACACTCGTTTTTCTACTATGTCAATCACACTACAAGAATATAGGAAGAAGTTCAATTACCTTAACAATAAGTGTCCTAAATTCAGTTAGGAAATGGGGATTGAGCTCTAACAATTAGGGCCAACTGCGGTGAAAGAAATGGATCAAGAGCCCCTTGATATGGGCACCATCTTCATCTTGATCTGGCATGATCATGACATGTTTTAATCTCCATCCGATAGCGGTTTTTATGTTCTGAAGTTCTCTAATTTTGTTGATCTTATCCTTGATTGATTTCTTCACATTTAGTAACTTACTTTGCAGATGATATACACCGTAAGTTTCTCTTTCTGACTCCCCCAAAACAGAGATCTCATCCATCTGAACATCAAGGAAGAGTAAAAGCTTTTTAACTTTATGTGAAAATAGTTATATTTCTCAATTTCAAACGTTGAGTTGTATCGCAAAGAGAAATGCTTGAGGATAAACTGACAACAATGTGTTTTGTACTACCAGTGTACAATATTTCTCTAAAGACTCTGCATCATACAATTTATCAATGAAAAACAATATTTTAGAAAAATCGTTTCGTTTATAATTTGATTTTCCGCCTGAACATATATTTATACAGAGCCGCTTCAATTATTATATGGCTAGAAAGATACTTAAAAATGTGGCCTATAAACTTCTTAGAGTAACCCTTACAACACCATCCAAACCACTATGCGTGAGAACATTCTGTCCATATAAAACCCTTAAAATGGTTAATCTTTTGGTGACTTGAAGCTAAGCTTCTTTGGCTTCCTTCCAATGCCGGCTCTTAGCCTATGCTACATATATACCAATTTAAAACATATTGTTTTTTTTTGACATCTCCAATTTAGAACATTGTTATTTACAGTTATTTACATAATTTGTCTCGAAAATATTCATATCCCACGTGATATCCTATATACGTTTATGTGTCATTATTGGAAAATAGAGAATGTAAAACTTTATGGAAACAAAAATTGCTGAAGATTTTGCATTATTGAAGTGGGTGGATCATGGATTGCATGATGAGGACTTTAATGAATTCGATTGGCAATGACCATGACGTGAATATATATTGGGTGCGTGAGTCTATATAGAGATACCGAACCACATGGAAAACAAGAACTAATTGGCCTGAACACATGTGCATGTGTAGTCATACCAAAATAGGAATCATATAGTGTCCTTCTGGCTTCTCGCTTCTTTTCTTCACCTTAATAATCTTTCACAACAACTAAAGCTTTAAGTTCTTATTCGACTTGCAATATCTTTAAATGGAAATATATTATTTTCATTTTCTTTTAATTAAATCCAAACTAAAGTTCATGTACAAGTTGGTAGGGGGAATAAACTGTGTTCGTCTGTCCGATCAAAGCGAAATTATTCAAGTTAGTAGGTTAGTGCGGTAAAACGCACAAATATCACATTCCCATATTTTTTAAGCACTTTCAAATAGTATAAGGCAATATTATCATGAAGATATATAAAAAATATAAATTGTGTGATAGAAGAACAAATTGTTAGCAAAGAAAAACTCGTGGTTAGAGATCATATGTATGAGAAAATATTGAATGTTTAAAACTAGACTCAAAGCACTTCCTCAATTAGATGAGAAGCCGAGAAAGTTAATTAATGAAGATGCATGCAATGGTAACTTCAACTAAGGGTCTAATTGGTAATCATCACAAGAATTTCGAGAACGGATAAGAAAAGAACACAAATGAATAAAAATATACGAATGACGAAGAATAATGATTCCTTATCATATTTAGTGAAGAACAAATTTGTTCTATATTTCTCTACAATAAAATGAATAAAAAAGAATGAAAAAAACTATTTTTTATGACTGGTAAAATTTTTTAAAAATGTTATAAAAATGAATTGTTTTTTTTTATTCATCGGTCACCATTCATATCATAAGTTTAAATATTTTATAGAAAAGGAAGAGGAGAAAAGGTAAGCTTAAATGTATTAGCGAACAATCTATTTAGGTGTAGTGGAGAAAAGCTAAAAGGAGATGGGTGGGGGCCCAGGAGGGTGACACATCATGTTTTGTTTCCTTTGTTGTAAACAAATTACTTAAGTGCTGCTATGATCCTGGTTCCGTGACAAAGGTTTTGATAATTTGAAGGTTTTAAACAAAATAAAATGTGTGATCTCAAATTATGTCACTTGTTAAGAATATGAAATGGTGCTGAAGTTATCCTTCTTCAGTTCTACCCATAGATGCATTCGAGAAGTGCAGCTAATTGTTTTCCTTTATTAAGAGACTTTCAGATCTTACTAAAAAGTTACCGACCAACAAGACTAATGCTAGGTTTTCTAAAACTGAGTTGTCTTCATACCCTTAGACCTTCATTAATTGTTCATCTACTTTAAAGGCAGCCTTATAGGTTCTTTGGTGAAACGCTGAGGTAAAGCTTGATAACTTTGGCGGGTTATCAACGGGAATTTGAATCATATGAACAGAGGTTTTCAATCATATTATTCTGACTCAAAACAATGAACATTTGGCAGAATTGGCTAAATACATACTTCAACCTTAGCATAGAAGCTCGCAGGGTTTGATCTGCGTGGTGTGTGCAAATTGACATATCCAATAAATTAATGTTTAAAACGAGTGTGAAGGACCACAAGTCAATCACAAGAAGCATGTGCTCCAAAGACGTTTATTAATTAAGTTTTGGTCACAAAAGCATAAATAAATAAGTACACTGATCACAGTCGAATAGATAAGCTTAACACAAATAACACAGATAGTATCAAACTAAAAGAAGAGGCGTTCCGCTCATTCATCAGACGGTAGTAGAAAGAACCTTCTCAACCTGAAAGAAGAGGCGTTTCGTTCATTCATCAGACGGTAGTAGAAAGAACCTTCTCAACCTGATAATATGTGTGGATTTTGATTTTAAGCAGTCGATCGAACCACTCAACTTTCCCCCAAATTTCATTTTCACTAACGTCGTCGTGCCGCCTTTCAAGCGCAATCTCCGCACACCAAATCTCCTTGTAACGGCTTCTATGGTAACCAAATTGATCTCACACAACCATCATCTTTCCACCCTAATCACCCAATCGAATCCCTCTATCACGAGTGATCCTAGGTAGTCCAACCAAACGTGCAAAAAGCTCCACATTCTTTCCTCAGTATCATACCATCTGAACACTCCGTCATAAGCAGAGTACAAAACGTTCCCTATCACGCAATAAGCATCAGAAAACATACACCAACCCATCCGTTCCCCGACCATTTCCCATCTACCTTCCTTGGGATCGTAAGCAACCACCTCTTCGTTAGACACCGCATGGAACTTTCCCTCAATAGATACAGTTTTTTCCTTAAAAATAAAAATCTCTTTTCTTTTTGTCGACACAGAATCCCAAAGTCGACACAGAATCCCAACTTTGGGTTTCTGTATCGAACACCTCGAAAGAGTTCTTCAAACTGGAATCGATACCTGCTACATATATCACCAAGGACGCTGGTGGAAAGTGAAGAGAGTTCAACCGGCAAACTTGGAGCCTCTACCCACGTATGAGACTTGCAATCCAGTATCGAGACTCTAGGTAAGGAGTTGAGGGACGGGGGCAAGGCGATATTGTAGATATTAGAACCAACTGCCACCAACTGCCAACTGCGTACCCACTTGATCCGGTTTTTAGTGTTTTATCAGGCCTCCGGCAGAGGGTGAACCAGGTAGCCTCATCACGATGACTTTGTAAGCACACGTAGAGGCAAGTCTCTGTGAATCCCAAGAGTGACCGGGTCTTGTAAAGCTCTTTTAAGGGTCTGGAATCCAAAAGAAATCGCTTTAGGTTGAGTTTTTTGTATACAAACAAGTCGTTAGGATAAAAAATAGTTTGGTTGTTACTTTTAAAAGTAAACTGTTAAATGGGCCCTTACTAAAATATTTTTAAATCTTTCTCTAAATTAATGTTATTTTTCAACAAAAAAACTAAAATAATTTTCTCATAACAACCGGTTAACTATATCGGTTCGATACGCTGCCTAATCACGTCTGTTTTGTTGCGCTGTCTCTCTCTAAAACTCACTAAAATGTCGCTCCTCGTGATGAGACAAGGGGCTACTCTCTCCCTCCCTTCAGGTCTTTCTCTGCGGAAGCGACTTACCACAGTCACCACCAGGAGACGCACAGCTTCTTCGAGCCAGAGAGCTATATCAATACCCCCGAAAGACCCCAGAGAGGCTGAGAGGAAGCTTGCGCAGCTCAGGAGAGACTACGCCAAGAAAGTGAGTCTGTACCGTAAAGACTACATTCACGAGATTGAGATGCTTCGTGTTGAGAAGCAGCGTAAGGATGAGGCGAGGTTGCTGGTTGAACGAGCTGCTAACGAGGAGAGGCGGTTAAGGTTTTTTTTTTTTGGTTGGTAAAATGTAAAGATATTATTACCACTTTTCGTTTTTGACAGAATTCCAGAGAATAACGCGAAGCAGAAAACAAGAAAAAAAACTAAACAACGACTCAATATAGAAGCAAAAGCCAGACAAACACACTACCACAACTGCAGTCTCAGAGACGAATAATCCACACCAACAACTTGCCGCAAAAAGATGAACCAAGTTCAACCGATAGTCGGAACCCGGTAATTTTGGCCTCCCCGATGAATCCGCTCTTAAAGATAATGACCCCCCTGAGAACAGCTCGCCGATAGCGTCAAATCACCTGACCACAAAACAAACAGCAACAACAACGACCTAACACAGCTTCAACAACTAAACCGAGCTTTTATTTTGCCCGGATGCAAGTATGGAATGAAAAACAAGGCTAATTTCCAACCGAAACCCACTTAATTCGACAACACTACAAGAGGTGCCGACTTCCGATAGAATCAAGCCGGGAAAACAGATCATGAACCGCGAAGAGGAGGTTCGAGGTGAGGAGGAAGAGCACACGGCCACTGAGACGACATAGACGACCATCCTTTAAACCGCGAGCTAGACCTTGCGCGAGCCAGTCACTGAGCTTGAGCACCAACCCTACTGCGTGTTCAAACCCACAACCCGCCGCCGTGGTAGAAGGATGCCGCCGTGGTAAAGGGACCCCCCGCCACACACCACGCCAATAGAAAGAGAACCCGAGCTCGACGAAACAACGAGAGCCGAGAAACTCAATCCCGAGCCGAACGACCCTTGGACCTGTAATGGCGAACCGCCATTGCCCGGAGAGGCCACGCCGACCCTCCCACTCGAAGACAGAGGGAAGCTATACGAGATCAAACCGTGAAAAATCAATCTCGAACCAACCCAAAAACCCGACTACAGCCACCACCAAACTCTCAACCCACTCGCCGAAGCCACATAGAGATGGAGAGACACCGGAGAAGAAGCGCCTCTGCAGCAGAGCACTCACCGGTGCAGACCCTAGCCCACGACTCCGTGCATATCGAAGGTAAGAAGATTGGTGAAGTGGCGGCAGCAAAGCGAGAAGGGCAATAGAAGGAGGGCCCTCCGGACGCCGGTATGCGCTGTCACGCGCCGTCCGAGCTCCGGGGGAATCAGGTCTCACTGAGTCGTCTTCAAGAGATAAGGTGGAGAGAGATGATTGGAAAAAAAATTTTGGTAAAATGTAAAGATATTATTACCAATTTTCGTTTTTGACAGAATTACAGAGGCGGCTAAAGTTATAGCTGAGGAACGCAAAATCTTCCAGGAAGAGTTCAGGAAAATGCTGAGAAAAAGGAAGATGAGAAGAAAGCGAGGAAGAAGCTGCTGTATGAGCAGAGTTTATTGTGGATTAAGCACAAAGAACTGGAGAAAAAGATTACGGAAGCCCTGGTTGACTCCACTCCTCTCTAACCCAATCACTTTAGGGATTTTGTTTGAGACTACTCCCTCTCTCCAGAGCCGTGAGCATTTATGGTTGCCATAAGCAAACCATAAAAAATCGTACAATAAAAATAATTTATAATAGAAGAAAAACATATAAGTAACTAAACTAATAAACAAAAATAGTAATTATAAAAAAATTATATTTATTAAAAATATTAATCAAGTATTTATCATTGAATTTTATAACTAATTTTAAGATAAAATAATTCAATTGTTCAATGCTTTATGTCATAATCGGACAAAAATACAATTTTACCTACTTTTTTAAATATTTCAAAAATACAGTCACAACTATAATCACCAATATCTAATTATTCTAGTTCTTTAACAATTGCTTACATTGTTTGTTACTTAGGAAACCTATGTATTTGTTAATTATAAGCTCATGTTTTTTTAATCCAAACTATTATAGTACTTTCATCGTATAAACTCAAATTTTTATGGTTTATGTCTATGATATAGTAAATGATGCCCTCAATCTTAAATTTTTTTCGCTGCCATAAGCGAAGGTTTCTTTTATTACTACTGTCGCACGGCAGTGTCTCTCTCTCTTCTTCTTCAAATAGAGAAAGAAAGCAAAGACGTTGATGGCCTTTTTTTTTTGCATTAAGCACATAAGGAGTCTTGGTAAGATTAAGTTCAAAAACTGGTCTTACACTGAAGTCTGCTGTTTCATTTCCTGAAGATGCTTTGTGAATTGTAGCCTAATCTTCCCATTTTGCTTTACCCTGACCAAGGATTTGAGGAGCTCATATAGTGAAATTTGCGAGTGATGTTGTAATGCTGAGATGCAACACTTTTTGCAATACAATTTGAGTACTGAACTGAAAGCACATAATGGCTTATATAAAAATCTTTAACAGTTTTTTTATGATGAGCAGTTTTTTTAGCTTTGACTAGTTTTGAGTGCTGAGTGGAGAAAAAAGTAGTTCCACTTCTTGAATATGCACATCAAGCTTCTGGAAGTACATTCTATTACAATATACATACACTCACAAGCTAAGAGGCTTTGCTACATACATCAAGACTAGTGTAATGATCTCTTGTTTCACCAGATTAACTTGTCTTCAAGCATGGTTGACCATAACAAGTCCCGCACAAGCTCTCTTTCTAGTCTTCTCTTCATTTACAATGAGCTTTTCGTATGAAAACAAAAAAAACGAAAAGCTCTCTTTCTAGTCTTCTCTTCATCTATAATGTCCAGTTTCTCTATAATTACACAAAATATAGACGCTATGTCATGAATAAAATAAAATGGGAAAAATCGCATAATTTTTTTTAAAGTGACACATACTAATACTTTAAACTTTGAGTTATTTCGCTAGTATATTAAACTTTCAAATTGGTTTTTGTGTCATAAAAAACTTTCAAACTGGCTTATTTATTCACCAAATCAAAAATGTGACATGTTGACATGTAAATGAAGTGATGTGTTAGTTTTTTTTTAATTTTTTAATTAATAAAAAATAAAATTAGAAACATAAATTAAAATTAGAAAAACTACAGAAAATCTTACAAATCGATTTTTTTAAAAAAATCTTAAAATTTAAAAGTTATTCATTTTTTTTTAAAATGAAAATTTTGCAAAGTTTTGTAAAATTATATAAAAGCTCTAATTGTTTTTCAAAAAATAAATAATTTTGAACATATCAATATTGACAATAACATTTTCTGTCGACTAAGAGTAACATTTTCCAATGACGATGACGTCAAATCCATTATCATCCATATGTCAAAAATTGCCATTGTTTCGAACATATCACCATTTTGAACATATCAAAATTAAAATATTTTAAAATTAATAAAATGTAATTATTAAAAGTGATATGACGAAAGTGTTACTTTTAGTGGGGTCATATGTTCGAAATTAATTTCTTATAAAAAATTGATTTTTTAAATTTTCTATTATTTTCTAATTTTTAATTTATGTTTCCTATTTTATTTCTTATTAATTACTTATATTAAATAAATAAATAAATAATATTTTTTAATAAAGAAAGAAACTGACATGTCACCTCATTTACATGCCACATTAGCGAAATTGAAAGTTTTTATGATACAAATTTAAATAGATCTGATGGATAGGTCAATATTTTTCTTGGAATTAAAGTTTCAATCTCTTACAAAATGATTCTGAGGCTTTAAGAATTAATGTCACAAAATTAATTATTCTAATAATAAAAATTTGGATCGAATTAGTGTTTTCATCTAAACATCAAGTAAAAGCTTTTCAATTTTGTGTGATAATAGTTCTCTCTCAATTTCAAACGTCGAGTTGATGTGATGTAAAGATATATGTTTGCGGATAAACTTACAACAAAGTAGTTTGCACTATCAATGTACAATATTTCCCTAGCATCCGCATCATGCAGTTTCTCAATTAAAACATCTATTCTTTGCTTTACATATAATTTTTTGGTGAAAACAGCTCTGTATGACTATGAATTGTCACTTGTGAAACAAAATTAGATACACAAACAAATTTAAGTACTTTTTCTAGAAACAATAGACAATAAGATAGATGAATCACACATACTAGCTTTCTTCTGAAATTTTGAATTTAGATCCAAAACTTTTCGCTTTATGAATCAGTTTGTCTTTTATTTTTCTTGAGAATCAAAATTTGAATTGCCAATCAGGACATTGACAAATATATATAGATGACTTTTCACATCGACAACACTCTTATCATTGTGCTTTTCTTTCATGATATCCTTAATACGCTATGTGGCCTTTATAACCACATGATTAACATGTGTACACCACCATTGATTGTGGCAATTGAGTTGACAAAACTGATCTAGTAGTAGAAGAAAAACAAAATTATTTTATTCATTCTTCTTGAGATTTAGAAGGATTATATCAAGTCAAATACACATTACATGTTCAAACCGACCCTTACTTAAGTTCACACATAGTTTTCATCCTCAGTGGGACTTGCTCTTTTGTTTTGAATTTCTTAATTACTCTAAACTAACACATAAGACTCAAATGATATCATTCCTATAGATAATCAAATAAAAAGTCCATAGAGTACATACATACCTTGGTGGAATTGAAGGGTACATATACCAACATAAGCCTAGAATTATGCTAATTCAATGTGTTTCTCATTAAGCTTTACTCTCACATCATCTCCAAAATTTCCCGCAAACTATAAAACCATGGAACTCAGAACAACAATGATATTCTTATCCTACTTGGTCATACCAAACATGCGGAGATCTGGTTTGAATGACACTTCTCCCACCTATTGGCCATATTTTTTTCTTCTAAAATATTTTACTTTTCATCATGAATCAAACAAGAAAACACATTTCTTCATTCTTCTCTATAAGAAAACACATTTTCTTGATTACTGCATAATAATTGTTGAAGGTTCTAAATATTATTAGTATGTATGAGAATTTCTATTTATAGAAGTACTGGAATCTTAATAGAATCACTTTTTAGAAGATTCTGAAAATTAGATAATTAAAGAGATGCTCGTATAATGGAACTTTGTAACTAAGTTTTTTTTCTCTCTCGACACCATCTCCTCAGAAGTTAGTAACCTATGCTTTTGATGTTAACAAGATAGTGTATCTTACACAGTCTGTGATTGTATTGCGCAGGTTCTATGGGTTGTAGTGAGATGGAACTATCCATAAAGCTACTGTTGCCTACTTTTGGACTTGCATCTTATAAGCTCAAAGTATCTGTATGGAACCATAACAGAGCTCAAGAGTGCCAAAAGATCTTATTTCCAACAAGCTGCTGACAAATGGCTTGAGATGCAACACGTTTTGTGATACAGTTTGATGGCTGAACTGAAACACAGCTTGGCTTATATATAATATTTTTCTGTCAGCGGCTTATATATAATATATATCAATCTTTAACATGTTTTCCTAATGAAAAGTTTTTAGCTTTGACTAGTTTTAAGTCTTGAGTAGTGGAAGAAGTTCCATTTCTTGAATATGCACATTAAGGTTCCTCCAACAAGTACATTCTGACAACGTACATACACTCATAAGCTACTACGCTCTGCTACATACATCTCTTGATTCACCATTACTAGTAAGAGATTAGAACTTGTCTTCAAGCATGGTTGACCACAACAAATCTCGCACAAACTCACTCTTTCTTGCCTTCTCTTGATCTTCATTCGAAAGTGATAACCTTTGAGAGGTCTCCTTAGGTGAGACTTTTGTTACAGAGTCTCCTTCCGTGATGGGTATGACAAGTTCATTAGCCAAAGGAGGACGAAACATAAAGGATGAGAGCAAAGGATCAGAATCTAGATTGGATGAGGGAATGAAAGTGGAAGCTCCTCCAACTCCGAGAGACTTTCTTAGTGTAAGATAGTTAGAGCTATATCCACCTCTACGCAACCTTCTCCTTCGCTGCACGTAAACTCTTAACACATCAAGGAGTACCAAAACGACCCTCCAAACTCCAGCAATGATGGTAAGAACAAGAACAAAACAAAAAACATAGTATCCAAACTTCAAAAAGGATATCTTGAAAACGTTGCAGTGTTGCGTTGTAATATGGCCAACGATGTCTAATCCCACCTTCTTTGAGCAGACAGGACAAACCTAGTCAAAAGACAAAACCATTTGAACACTCTGTTCTTACATCAACGATAGACACATAAGAGAACCAAAGTTATTACCATACTAATGGTGTGATAATTTTGCTCAATGCTCACTTAATTAAGCTAAGCAGTGAATAAAAAAGAAACCTTTCTATTTCAGGTAAGTTTCAGACTAAAACCAAATGAAAATAAGAACCAAGCTTTATCTAATCATTTGAACACTCTGTTCTTATATCAAAGATAACACATAAGAGGAACCTAAGTTACTAAACGGAGCTCAATTCTCACTTAATTAAGCTAAGTAAAGCGTTAAAAAGGTAACCTTTCTATTTCAGGCAAGTTTCAGACACAAACCCTAATCAATGTAAGAACCAACCATGTAAAGTGTGAAGATGATTTACCCCGTTCTTGGCCTCAACAGGATGCTCTTCATCAATGTGACAACAAAGGCCAAGAATATCAAACTCATCTGCACAGAACGGGCAGATAAACTCTGCTTTCACATTGTCTTCTCCTTTCACATCTTCTTCCAAACACAAATCTGCCACCATTTGTTAAATTAGTCAAAAGAAAGAAGGTAACTTTACATATATGTAACCCATGTACTTTTAATTAAGCCAAAACAGAATAAAACCTGATCTAGAGGGGTAATTGATCAACGAATTAGACTCCATTTTTTGTTAAAAGAAATTAAAGAATTGAAGATAGATTAGCTAACCCTAGAAGAATGAGTGAAAGAGAGAGTGGAAGGAAGAGCTGTGAGATGAGATAACTCGTGGGTGGATTCGGTTTTGTTCGTATTTACAGTGTTGACCAAACACACTAACAAGTGGCTTTGTTGCGATTCAGTTTCACACATGTGCCTTTTGTGGCTCGTGTGTGACCTTTTGTCTTTTTATCCAAGTTATTTTTTTGGTAATACCTTTTTATCCAATTTGTGTATATTATCAATACCATTAAAAGAGTATCATTCTCAAATTATATCCTTAATGAAAATTGCAGTTTTCTCAAAAATACCCTTATTTTTACAAAGAATTAATAAAATTCATTAATGGCATTTAAGTCTTTTGGTTTTGGACCTACAGATACACCTAAATGGATCTATAAATAATAGGCATATATATATATTTAAAATATATATTAATTTTAAATTTAATATAAGTATAAATATATTATGAACAATAAATGAATTAAGAAACATGAAAATATTATTTTCTTAAATATACGTATCAATATTCAAAATAGATCATTTGAATATTATACATATTTTCAATACAAACCAAAATCGTATATCCTACACCATATATCATATACATATTTGAATATCATTTTTCAGTGTATAATGTCATTTTATACATAATATTAATATGGCAATTACGAGTGTTCAAGAATATTTTAAAAACTATCTTAAAATAAAATTTTAAATCTAAAATACAAACACAAACTTATAATAGGTTATTAATAACGAAAATAAACTAATATTGTCATATCAATAAGTTATTTTATATTATCATTTTTTATTTAGATAACATGATAAAATTTTATCAAATTCTAAGGAATCACTAATTTATGTAATATTAATAAATATATGAGTAATTTAATCAATTTTTTAAAAAAGTACTATAAGATATTTTGTTATCGGATCAATAGTATCAGATCGCGGGTTAATAGTGAGTTTTTAGGTTTTTACCGGGTTATATCGGATTTTTAATTAACAAATTTTTCATTAAATCCGAACAGGATTATATACAATGTATCGGGTCTATAGGTTCAAACATGAATCTAGGTCAGATATGAAAACAAATTTTAAAACTCAAACATTATTATAGAACAGCTACCATATTTCGAACAAATACCATATTTTGAAGAGAAAAAAAACAAATGATAAAAACCTAAAAACTCAATTGTTATGGTTCGAAATGAAAAATAATGGTAATTTGTAAATCAGTTTTCGATTAATAAATGAAAAACAAACAAATCCGCGCTTTCTAAGCGCGGATCAAAATCTAGTTAGTTTCTCTATAATTACATAAATTATAGAGTCTATGTCATGAATAAGGGGAAAATGCATATTTCTTCTTGGAATGAAAGATTTTCAACTCTTACAAAATGATTTTGAGGTTTTTAGAATTAATGGTACAATATTAATAATTCTAATTGATTAATAATAAAAATCTGATCGAATTAGTGTTTCCCCTTAGTTGTGTGCATTTTTTTTTTCATTTTTCCCCTTTTTGTTTCTGTGTCAAGAAATTTGTGTAGATTTTCCCCTGATTTTCAAGATTTGACTTTTTTTTACTTTGCTCTGATTTTTCTGTTGTTGGTTTTCAACAATTGTTCTATCCTAAAAAAATATTTTTATTTTATTATACTTTCACCAATGTTTCATTGATATATATATTAATAATAACATTTTAGATGATATTAGCTAGGTATGCGGAAATAAACCAAATTGAATTTGTCGAACCAATAAAATTTGTTTTTAGTTCAGTTCGAAAGATTTTAGAAATAGTTGTTTGATTCACTCATTTGTTAAGTTAGTTTGTTTATTTTAATTTCTACCAATATTTTGAAAGAGCTAATTGAATAACTGAAAATTTTAAAAACTCGTTTACTCGGTCCAAATCGATAACTAAATTATATTTAAAAAAAAAACTTAAATAAATCGAACAGAGGCGTAATTTATTTTAGTTCAAATTGGCAGTTTTTTCATTTATCAAAAGGTAAACTAATCGAACCAGTATGCTTATTTCTAGTCTTTATTATATGGCGATGGAGCGTTTATGAATATTATGAAATGATTAATTTGTTGCATTTTTATCGTCTAATGTTTAAACAGTTACAATATTTATCTTAAATGTACAACTGTGTACGTAATCTTGCAATATAACATTTTATACGGAATCTCACAATACAATCGAAGATTTTGTATGGAATCTCATAATATAGTCTAAGTTCTTTGTATTAGTCTTGTAATCTAACAATAATATCAATTTTTTTTTTTAAGGGGTAAGCATCCTACCGGATGCAAATTTGCCTGACTACGTGTTAATATCATATGATGGCTAAAATCAGTGGCTGATTGTAGCTTGTTTGGCCCATAACATGGCCGTAATTTTTAGTGGTTAAGAGCAACCACTTTGCATGAGTTTTCAACTTTGAGTTTCTAACAAAACTTGTGCACAAAAAAGAGTTTTTTTTTTCTCAAAATTTAAGATAACAATAGTATTTAAAAGAATGAGTATCACAAATACTCATCCACAAAAATCTCATATGGGATACTCTGAACGAATTTTAGATGAGTATCCATTCTTTTCAATATTTTCTTTAAAACAAATTTGTGAAAAAAATTAAGTTGAGAACTTTTATAACATGGGTTTTCTAAGAAACAAAAGTTAATAGTCATCATAATTTTTATAGAACTATTTAATTTTAAAATAGTTAAAATATTTTAATAGAAGATGAATGGGTAATCAAAAAAAAAATTCCAAACCAATAATATTTCCTGAAATCGAATCAGTAAACCAAAAATCTTTTATCGATAAGAAATATAATAACAAAAGAGTGAGCGAGTCAAATGTTGTACTAATAAAAAAAGAAGAAGCAAAACTTAAAATCTACAATATTGATTTTCAAAGCCACACTGAGTAAAAGAACAATTTTATTTTTACTTTTCTTTTTTTGTCAACTGAACAATTTTATTTTACAAAACAAACTAATCAATCAAGAAAATCACATTATATAAATTCTAGAAAGATCACAATTAAATTACCAACGCCACAACAAAAATCACCATACACAACAAAACCATAGTATCAAACCCATTTCTTCTTCCACCACTTGGAAGTGGAAGCACATCGGGAAGCAAACATTCCTCACCGTTGAATATAACTTTCGCCGGAAATCCGTCACGTTCCGGCACATTAATCCCCGGTGTAAGTTTCTTACTGAACTGTATCACAGACTGTTGCTTACCAGGAACCCTAAGATTCTTCTTTGGATCTAACTCATCACGTTCAGCCACAAGATACTCCAAACCGGGAAGACCTTCCATGAAAATGGTGTTGTTAACACCTCCTTCTATACTCAAGAGACTCGCGTTGAACGAATACGCTTTCTCGAATCCACGAATGGCTGGTTTCTTCATCTGAACCGCTAGAAACCAGTCAGGGAAATCGATTTCTCCCCAGTTGAAAATGGTGATCCTCGCGGTCCAGCCACCTCTGTAGTCTGTCGCTATGTGCCAGTTTATCGAGACGCCACAGTTGTCACCACACGGCATTGGATTAGGGATGGTTTTGTGTTTGAGTGCGTTCCACGCAACTGTAAGAGATGTTCTGTTCTCAAAAGGTACGAGAAGAGCATCTGGAGGGATGAGTAAGGAGGGAGTCTCGGCGCTGCATGTGCGTCGCGTTTCCGAAACGCAACCGCAAGCGCATGTGTTACAAGGGATGATTGAGTCATTAAAGAAAGCTGAGTAGGAAACGCAGCATTTTGGTGTTTCCGTTTTGGCGTGTGTGATGTTGCATACTATTTGCCAGCTGGCAAAAGACGTTTTGTTGGTGGGCATACCGCTCGGATCCGGATACAAAGTCGGGCTGACCCGAACGGGTGGCCCGCATGAGTAATCCGGGTTAAGCGTTCCTTTGATCCTCCAGTTTTGAGGCGGGAATAGCGCGGACCGGTTAAAATCAGGAGGCATTTTGGAGACTTGCATGGTGAAGACTGATGCTGATTTTGAAGGGTCCATGGTACGTGGTAAGATCGTACCATTTCTACAACAAGAAGGGATTTTACCTAGAACCGGGTCCTCTGCTTTGGTTGGAGGTAAGTCCACAATGATGGGCCGTCTCTCACATGTGAGAACGTCGGCAAAATCTAGTCCTGTGTAGATTTGGGACTGTGGACCGAAGATGCATTTTGTGGCATCCACGACCGTTGGATACGCTCCTTGCATTTTTTGTATGAACTCTTCTCGCATCCAGTCGAAACTTAGTTCCCAATGGTCGAGCCGGCCTAGTGGATTGTGGTTCTCCATGGTTACTTCGGCTAGGTAGTTCTGGTCGTAGGCTCGGATCACGTCGTACATTATGGTCAAGTCTCCGGGTTGTCGTGGAAGGAACTTGTCCGTGATGGTTGTTGTGTTGACTTCAAATGTTGGGTCTCTTATGCAGCATGTCGTTATCTGTCTTTTACCTAATGGGCAATAAATTTTGTTACAATCAGAAAATTAATCTTTTCAGTATAATTTTTACAGCATACTACCAAATTTTCTTTTTTAAAAAGCAATGGTCTTTAGATGATCATATCGTTAAAAATCGCGGTAAAGAAAGTTTCAATAATGTAAGTAAATTCGAAAAGACTAAAATAATGTATAAAACCGATCTATATATACAGTATATATGTTTTTTGTCAACAAAACAGAAATATTTTTTTGACTATAATATTTCAAAACTATTGTGTAGTCAATTAATATAAACTTAAATATTGGCATAATGGACTGAAAAAGCATTAAAATAATCTAAACGAAAATAAAAGTAGAAAAAGGTAAAACATCTTTAAAACGAACCTAACAGGTGAGTTATGTTAGAAAGACATTCAAAGTAACAGAATATTATATAAAATATCAAAAGAAAAACGTAAGAAAGAATGGAATTGGTTGGAGCAATTACTTAGAGGAGTAGCGGTAGGCTCAGGACAGCTCCAACCATCGTTAACAAGCGATATATTGGATGGCAGTGGAATGGCCGGAGGAGCTACCATGAATTGAGTCCCTACGAGCTCAATCGTAGCCGTCATCTGTTTTAAGTCTCCAGCCGTTTGAATGGCCGTTTTGAGGTCAGAAACAGGATAGCCAGCGAAGATGGTGCCGTTTCCTACCGGAGCAGGAAGATCTGTCCCGTTGACGATGATCGCATCGGTGGCGGAAGTAAGGATCTCGTGATGTTGGAAACCAACGAACACTCTCCACTCTTTGAGCTCTTCACGGCCGTTGTTGAGAACCGTTAGTACTGACTCGAAACGATAAGGCTGATCGGTTGTGTCGTTTGGAGGGATCTGACGGCCGAGAATGAATGTGTAGGAGAGGAATATTCCGTTACAAAGTTCTGAGGGTGAAATCGGCGCCGGAGCCGGAGGGTCTATCTCCGGAGGGAGCTGAGACAAGGACGGTGGTGTAACGGTGAATAAGAAGAAAACTCCTAATAAGATCGGAAGGAGAAACCCCATTGTGCTTTCTCCAATGGTAAGCGTGATTCTCTTTGAGAAAGAAAATGTTTATTTGAAGGCAAATGGTGTAACGAGTCTATAATCTTTAGGAGATTATGGTATAACGTTGTAGGATACAAGGACGCACGTCGAGATATGTTTTAAGTCTGAAACTCGTGCGAGGCACGTTGGTAGGTTGGTTTTGTAGAGAATAGTGTAGTCGTGGACGCAAATTAAAAATTATTGGTTTTCACAATATTAGCATGACTTGATCATTCCAACAATACGCCAACATCTATTCAATAGAGTTTAAATACTATGGGCTAGGGGTGTCATTCTAGCTAGTTTAATTTAACATACAATAATATTCTTAATAGTTTTGAGTTTTGACATACAGTAATAATAGTTTTTTTTTTTTGATCAAACAGTAATAATAGTTTATCAATAAATATTGCACATAGAATAATATTCTTAATAGTTTTGAGTTTTGACATACAGTAATAATAGTTTATCAATAAATATTGCTCCAAACTCATAAATCAATGCTGTTTCATTTATAAAGTAAATTGAAAAATTGAAGCAGAAAGGATTTGAATTCTCACAGCTCCTTCCGAACAGATGTAATGTTATATTTCCCCAAATATTTAAAATTTTGGATATATTATGAGGTGTCAAACCCAAATATTTGTTGCTTAGATTCAGTGTAGATCCAGCGTACCTGTCCGCAAAAACTCCCACGTAAAATTTCATTTGAACACAAAAAGAATGCAAGATCAAACGTTTATATATCATCTTAACAAGGAATATATATAAGGTCTTGTTTTAAAACTTGAACCAAACAACAGCACCTCACCTAGTTAACGTTCTGACAACTACATTAACCAATTGGAGCTATATCTCTGAATTAGTTTACCCTCGCATGCTTCCGTTTGACCTACTTTAACCGCATCAGCATGTCTGCAACATTATACCAATTATCATCCCCTAACTCAAGCCTACACTCAACTCAACAATACTAAACAAGAAACCACAATAATTGTAGAGACAGACCATTGATCTTTGTCTGACTGCATCAATCATTTTCTTTTTGTTTAATTGCCACTACCTATACAAAAATATTTATTCTAACTTTTTTTTGTAACAGATATTTATTCTAACTTCTTGTTTGTTTTGGTGTAAATGTTATTATTTGGTTCAATGGGGTTTTAGAACTATAGTTTATTACCTATAGATCTAACTACCTATACAGTATCTCTCTTAAATTCTATTATAATGGTATTCATATTTTTAAAATTATTTTGTAGGTTTTACTGCTTAATTTAATAAGTTCAAAACGAAGGTGATGTAGTTATAATTTATAAATGTCCCGTTGTCAGCCAAACAAAGGGGAAACGTATTATTTATTTAGATACGTAAAGATATGTGTTGGAGTAAAGCTGGCTATAAGATTTTTCCGCGAGTTATTATTGGGTTCATCCCCTAGGGTGAATCTTTAGGTTCACCAACCAATAAAAAATTGTCATTTTAAATCTAGTATCTTTTAATTAAGGAAACCAAATAACTTGCAAATTATATTATTTTTTCAAAATAAAATTTAAAAATAAATAAAAATAATATATAAAAAACGAATTCAAAAAAAAAAAATGTTGTCAACAAAACACTAAACCCTAAGTTCTAATACTAAACCCTAAACTCAAATCCTAAATCCTAAATTTTTGGGTAAATCCTAAATCCTTGGGTAAACCCCTAAACCCTTGGAAAAACACTAAACAT
>NC_027756.1:2731397-2734852 GCF_000695525.1 Brassica oleracea var. oleracea
CTAAATCTTAAAATATTTTTTTTAAATAATATTTTTTTAGAACTATTGTTATTTTTATTTATTTAATTTTTTATTTTTTATTTTAAAAGCATAATATAATTTGGCAAATTATTTTGTTTTCTTAATTAAAAGATACTAGATCTAAAATGACAACTTTCTATTGGTTGGTGAACCTAAAGGTTCCAAAAGTCTTTTTCCGCATGTGTACTACGAATTTCCAACGGTGCGATTTCACAGTTATTGTAATATATTCTGTTTTGACGCCAATCAAATGTGAAATATTATAAACTAATACAATGATTAAACATATACAAATACTACTGGCCGTCAAATTCGCTGATTAATTTTAGTATTGTTACAGTAATTTGTTTGACTATACTTCTATTAGTCATAAAAAGACGACGGAAGTGGTTAATCAAAGAGCAATTAAGCTCAACCGACAAAAATAGCGTTAAGATGAACTAATTGAGTGTGAACCACTAGAAGAACAACTAACCAATCAATCATACAGTTTATAAGAAAAGAGGCATAGAAAGTAACACTTATTTATTTCTGAATATCCAGTAATTAAAAAGTTAATTAACAATAAACTTTTAAATACAAATTTTCAAGAAAAAGAGTTATACAGATTCAAGAAAGTAAAAGATAATCAATCATTTGATCCAACATCTGGTTTTCATGATCAATTATATCTACAACCTTCAAAGAGCTATGGTAGATCTACCGATCTGCCACATTGTTCCGACTTCTTCGTATTTTCCGGCGAACTCCGACGATTTTACCGTTATGCTAAACAGAGGAACATGGCTAAAAGAGCAAACATAATAGAACTAGAACCCATAAACCGATCTGAACCAGAACCTGGTGGTGGCGTATGATAGTAAAACGGGAAATAAGGGACGATGGGATTCGGCGGAGGCGGCGTGGGATAGTTTCCTGAATACGGCGGAGGATAGTAGTAACCTTGACCGCCGTCACCGTAAGGAGGAGGGTATTTTCCGTCACCGTAAGGAGGAGGGTATTTTCCGCCACCGGACTGAGAAGGAGGAGGGTAATAGTAAGAGCCACCACCACCGGAGCTGGGAGGAGAAGGAGGCGGAGGACATGCGGTAGTAGTGGATGGTGACGGTGGTGGACGAGAAGGAGGCGGAGGAGGAGGATATGATGGGACGGGATTACAAGGATTGTCGCAGGAAGAACACATTGTACAGGAAACAACCTCGTCCGTTGATGTCACTGTCAAAGTCAGTGACAGTAGCAGAATAACAACAAGTGTAGAGAAACCGTATACTTGGTTTGCTTCCATTGTCAGAAATCTACAGAGTTAAGAAGATGAGAGAGCGTGAGAAAGAACGAAGAAGCACTTTCAGAGGAGGAGTGTTCTTCTTTTTATCAAGAAATTTTTTAAATATGTATTTTTTTTTTATTCAGCAGAAAAAGGTGGCTCAAATAAATAATAAAATAAATAGTGAACCGTACCGAACCGAACCAAACCGAAATAGACAATATGGTTTGGTTTTAGTATATACCATATAAACCGAATGGATATAATTTTATAAAAACCGTAGGATTTGGATATGATTTGGTATATAACCGATTAAACCAAATAAACCGAACAAAACCGATTAAAAGTAGAAACATGTAAATATGTATCTATTTTATAACAATACATGAAAATCTATTTGTTACATAAGTTAAATTTGTGTTAATAACTATTACCATAATTTTATAGTAATAAAGAACATTAATTTGTAAAACACTTGAACTATAATTAAATAACAATACATCGCAATTCAGACATTTTATTTTCTAAGTCTTCTTTTGATCTTTTTTCTTTATTTTAGTCATTCACTAAATTAATACGAACATTATAAATTTCATGGACAATAATTAATGAAAAATTTTCACAACTTTTTTCTTATCTGTAAACAAACAGAGTTTCGTGTTCGATTGAAAAAGCATAACTTTAATGAACACTAAATATAGAAGAGTGGTAAAACTTTTCTTTCATGTGTCTGTTTTGTTTCATATTTTTATTTTCAAAATTTCAAGATTTGATTTTAGTTATAGATTTGATTATTTTATTTGATGGTAGAAGCATTTTTACTTTTTTATTCATTTATTTGAACATGTAATATATTTTTAATAAATGACTGTGTTGACAATATGAATCTAAAATTCATATAATATGATCTCAAACTAAATAATTATTTTTTTGGTATAAAACCGAATAAACCGAAAACCGACGGTATATAAATCGAACCGAACCGAAGTAAATATGGATTTAGAATGGTAATTATATTTTACTAACCGAAATATCGAAAACCGAAAAAAACAGAACCGATATCCGGATTGAACACCCTGAAAACTGAAAACTGAAAACTGAAAAGAAAAAAAAAAGATGACGCCGACACATTAATTTTTTAACTGAAGGTCTTGTAATAAAAGCACCGAAAATACGCAGATGTGGGGGCAAATCCGTCATTTTAATTTTAAAGATTATGGAAACGACAGTAATATCCCTGGTCCCGGTTTAACTGCGAGCCATCTCATAGCGGCCACGTCGACGAGCAACGGAGCAGCAAGTAGGTTTGGGGGAAGTAAAAGAGAATCTTTCAACGATAAAAGACAAGGTGGTAGTCGTTATAGTGGGGCTTGAGTCTTTTGCAAGCCTCCACACGTCAATGTATTTGCATTTCTTTGTTGCTTTGTGACATGGCAACTTTCCAAGTGTAGACGTGAAGATGACGGAAGTCCTGACTAAGTAATAAGTAGGGATCGAAGTTGGATAAAGATCCTACTATTGTCAAGTCCTAATATTGGTGATCGGCCCAATTTACAGAATTGTACCAACAAGATTCAAGACTGTCTAGATTCTCTGGTTGAAAAGTTTTTTTTTTGACACATTATTTTGGGCTAGGCCCTCTGAAGTGTACATTTGTATGTATACATAATTCAACAATGAACCCATTTATACCGTCTTATTGGATTTCAAGTCTGAAAGTTTTCTTTTCGCATGATCATTATCTAAGGTAAAACAAAAGTTTGATGCACATCCCCTATATATTAATTGAGAAGCATTTGAAAAATTAGAACTTTAATTTTGTATTAATTAAAAAAACCCCAAATCCTAGATGACATTCTAAATGCCTTCTAAATTTCATTTCAAAGAATTCTAGAGCATCTAATATAAAGTATAGTTTAATCTAATGGTG
Organism: Brassica oleracea var. oleracea; assembly: GCF_000695525.1. Taxonomy (NCBI): domain Eukaryota; kingdom Viridiplantae; phylum Streptophyta; class Magnoliopsida; order Brassicales; family Brassicaceae; genus Brassica; species Brassica oleracea. Next base: position 2,734,613 of record NC_027756.1, read on the forward strand.
TCACATTATTTCATAATTATATAACACTAGAGAACATTATATTAACCTAAAATATATGAAGTGTGTATTCTTTCCTTAAATAAAAGCTACGGAATTACCTAATAAGATTTACATATATATGACAATTAATGATTATGAATAATAAAGATTTGATAACAATTTTTGCATCCTTCTTCATTTTTGTTTAAATTTATATTATTAAAAAATATTAAACAATCACATTAACCATATAATAAAAAA
>NC_027756.1:2737277-2777483 GCF_000695525.1 Brassica oleracea var. oleracea
TATATTTTGAATTTTTTAAAACGACTTTAAATTACAAAAATGTAAGTTTTCCTTAAGTATACGACTAAAAACATTAAAATGACATGTATCAGTTCGATGGTTGATTTGAGAGCTTTCAAAACCATATCCCCTATATATTATTCGTTTTAGGATATTTCATAAATGCAACTGAAAAAGACAAGCAAAAAAAATAGGGAGTTTAATTAATGAAGTAAGAACATTTTCAAATGGGTACTTCTCTTTTAATAATATAATTAATTCATTTATGTTTCAAATATAAAATGAAAATATTATAATTAATTAATAAAAAATATAAATAAAAACCATAAATTTAGCAAATGACAAATGAGTTATGAGCAAATAAAACCATTTTTTTCTAAAGCATACCCATTCTTAAATATTTTTTGAATAAATAATTATTTTTAAATTTAATCAACTGAAAATAATATCCGTACAATTGTATGAGTCAAATTCTATTTTTATTGATGCATGTTATATATTAGTGCTGCATGTTTTAGTTAACATTTTACTTATGCACGTTTTTGAAAATCTCTATTATTAAAATTATGCACGTAAGGATAACTCATGAGTTTACTTGGTTGATTAAATGACATTATGTCCAAATTTATTTAAAGATATTTCATTAAGGTAACTGAAAAAGACAAACAATAAAATAGGAAGTTTAAATTCATTTAAGCATATTTCATTAATTTAACTGAAAAGATAAGTAATAAATTAGATAGTTTTATTCGTTTTATGATATTTCATAAATGCAACTAAAAAACAAGCAAAAAATAGGGAGTTTAATTAATGAAGTAAGAACATTTTCAAATGGATACTTCTCTTTTAATAATATAGATTTCATTAATTTAACTGAAAAGAAAAGTAGTAAATTAGGTAGTTTTATTCGTTTTATAATATTTCATAAATGCAACCGAAAAAAACAAGCAAAAAAATAGGGAGTTTAATTAATGAAGTAAGAACATTTTCAAATGGGTACTTCTCTTTTAATAATATATATATATATATATATATATGGATCAGATAAGAATTAATTAGCGGATAAAATGTGGATATTTAAAAATACACATACCAGCTTTCTTAGGCAAAGACCGCCAAGAACCTTCACCATTGATTTGAATATAGTTAGTTAGGGTCTCATCTTCCTCGGCGGTCCATCTCCCTCTCTTGAGTCCTATTTTCTCACAACACGGAGCCCTTCCCATCTCTTATCAATCTCTTCTCTCGAAAACGAGAAAGGAGAAATAATTAAAAAGACACTTTTTGGACCCTTGGGTGAGCTACACGAGAAAAGGTGACGAGTGAATAGAAGAAACCATCCAGGTGATTAATATAGAGAGAGGGGACAAAAGGGAAAAGAGAGATTTAAGGTTTGAAAACGACGTAGGATAGGTGAATGAATGAAACCACGTTGCAGATTAAAATTTATGTATTGTGTCCATCCTCAAAACTAGGCCTCGGCATAAAATCCGGAACCCGAAATCCGAACCGAACCCGAACCAAAAAGTCCGACCCGTTATTCAACCCGAAATGTAAAAATATCCGAACGGGTCTTGTAGGGTGGTACAAAAAATATCTGAATCCGAAGTGTTATTAACCGAACCCGAACGGGTAACCCGAAAAATCCGAAATTAATAGTCAATATAAATATTTTGAAATATAGATAAGTATTCTAATTATTAAATTCAATATTTGTGGTAATATGATATAATAATAAATATTAAAATTATAATAAATTATTTAAGTACACAATTAGTTATAAATAATATTTTATAATTTGCTCATTGAAATAAAAAGTCTACTCTCTATAAGGTAATACATATTGTTTATAAATGATGTTTGTTTTGATGCTTGATTTAACATTTTATTGTTATTTTATCAATTTTATGTGTGATAGATTAATTTTTATTTAATTTAGATGTTTTTCTTTATGTTTTGATTCAAAAATTTTATTTTTTACTTCAGTTATAACCGAACCGATATAACCCGAATTCGTACGATGATATATGATTACTTTATGGGTTTTGTGACGCAATACAATTTTGAACCGAACCCGAAATGTTATTATCCGAACCCGACCCGTATTAATAAAATTTTAGTATGGGATTTAGGAGCGTAAACCCGAAAATCCAAAAACCCGAAAAACCCGATCTGAACGCCAACGGGTACCCGAACGCCCAGGCCTACTCAAAACCATCGCACAATAGACACTCCACGTACAGCTCCTTCTAACATTTGGCCGCTCTCTCCACCCTTTTCCGTGCCTTACAAGATATTTATTACTATGTATACTGTTATACCTACATACGTACTTGCATATATACATGTAAATGTAATGTAGCTGTACACATATATACCAACTTGTATATGTATTTAATGAATGTATCTTGATCGCTAAGTACAAATCTCTTCAAGAGGTCTTAATTAGGTTAAATAGAGTTCAAGGGTATAACAGGCCCTGCCCAAATAGTGCTAAGACCTTGTGCTAAATTAAAAAAAAAAATTCCAGACTTTAGCTATATTGCAGTAACTCTAAAAATTAGGCCCTAATATTTATAGTTTTTAGCTAATAAGACCCTAATTTATTAAGGTAAAACAAAGGACCCTGTGCAAATGTGCCTTGAGCACATGTGCTAAGCCGGCACTGGGGTATAATTAACAAATTATTGTGTATACACTTTCTATTGAAGAGCAATGTACAATTATAAGACTGCTTATACGGACTCAAATAAGAAATTGGTAGGGAAAAGAACATTAGTGCAACTTCGTATGAAAAATGAACATGAGTCAATGAAACGAACACGTCTTATGAATAGTAGAGTGCTCGGCGGCAATGACTATATATGTTAATATGAGTCGTTTTTTTGGGCAACATGTTCAATATGATACGTTTATGTGGAAGATCTTGGACCATATTCACAAGTGGGCATGTATTCATCTGTGGTAGGCCTGGCCATATATAATTGTTTGTTGGTTTAATTGTTGAATAATAGTCATATATGGATCGGTTAATTCCTGTACCATCCAGAATTCCAACGACTTTCATGAGCTTTTCGTCCAATGTACTACTAATACTTTAGTTTGGTGCTAATTGTGCGTCTTGCTATATTTATCCGATTTTTTTTTCTTCCATTGGTTCTTTCCGTAGCAGCTCAGCTTACAGACTTGGAAACAAACAATAAAGGTGTGGAAGAAGGTATAAAAGACCATTAGGTGAATAGAATGTGTATATATAAGGGTTAACTATTGAAAAAATGTACCAAGAAATGAGATTGTTTTCGGCAATCTTAGTGTCAGAAGAGAAGGTAGGATGATCAAGCCTACTCCGAAATACCAAGAAATGGATCGGAAGATGTTCGCGGGAAAGGGAAGCTAGGGGTTGATGTTCCTAAATCAATATCATCCTTATTTTGGTAATGCTAAAGAGTTGTACAAAGTTCTCCTTAGGATTTAGAGCTCTTTCATTGCTTATTTCACATATCCAACTTTATCAAACTAAGTGATCTAACAAATCATATCTTGTATTTTGTTTTTGTTTTTTAAATTGAATGTTTTTTTCGAAAATAAAATAAAATATTGAGAAATGTCAGCAAATAAAAACAACATTAAAATACAATGACCATAAAATTAAATTAAATCATAATTAAATTAAATAATACTTTGGCTCATGCTTATGTTTGTGTTAATTAATTAATAAGAATATAATATGAACGCTGACACCTTCCACTTGCTCATACATATGAAAATACATAAAGTAGAAATAAATGTCCCTGTGATAGATTGTATATACATATGTATATGAGATGAACATTTATATATATGAGTATATATGTTCATATATACTACATTAATATATATATTAGAATGTAAACTGTAAACTATAACACAATATCTGCTAAATTCTAAATCATATATTATTTCCATAGTTTAATCGAATAGTTACATTTAAACTGTGATTTGACTATAGTTTACACCTTCCATTTTCATTTTTCTCGTCATATTAAAAAAACTCTGTAACTTTGAAAAAATAAAATCACTATGTTGGGCTCATACGCATAGAAAAAAAATAAATTTTGATATCAAAGATTATAAATAAATACTTTTTCTACTTCAAAAAGATTTATGTTTGGAGTTTTTACCCATAATAAGAAAATATATTATATTTAAATTATAAATATATTATTTTATAATTAATTATTTCATACAGTTGTTACCCAATAAAATTCAATGATTACAATTAATTTTTTGAAATGTTTAGTTCACGATTATGTAATAAAAAATAGATTGAAAATCTAAAAGTATCTCTTTTGAAATATTTTTAAACTGTTTTTTTTTTTAATGCAGAGAATATTGAATGTAGAAAATGAAGGGCAAAAAGATGACATTACATTTATATATGAGCCAGTCACGTAGATATCACGAGTCTCTTTAGTAACAACGAGCAAAAGCTTTGCCATTTAAAGCACTGCTCTAAATTCTTTTTGTCCTCTTGTCTCTCACGAACAATCTATTAAATGTTCACCGATTTTCATTGAACATATTTACTGTCGTGTTATATCTTAGGCAAATCTCAGCGTTATACTCATCTAATATTAGTTTTTGTTAGTTTTATTAATTAGATGTATAATGATGAGTATAATCTCAACATTATACTCATCTAATATAAAAACAACTAGAGCTTGATCCGTGCGGATGCACGAATATTCGTTTTTGCTTAGCAAAAAAAAAATTTATCTTATATAAATGGTAATATACATTTTTAAAATTCATATATATTAAATAATTATTTAATATATTTTTAAACACAATCATTTTATAATTTATAATGAATAATTTATTTTATTTTTTGATCCGTCAACTGTTACAACCATATTTTAAAAATATAACCCGTGTGTTTGTGCAAATGTATTTTTTATGGATCAAAAGTTTAATGTAAAATAAAATAGTTATCTATTTTTATATTTGATTTATACGATTAAATAATTCAATATATTATTTACAATTTTGTGGTTTGTATTATGTATTTTTATAACACTTTTATGTTTTTTAAACATAGTTAATATACCAAAATAAAAAATAACCATCCCGTAATAATTAAATTTTGTTACATTTTTTACATTGATTAAGTATAATTTATTGTTTAGCTAGATTATAGGAAATTCTTTTAAATAAGTAAACATAATTTGTTATACTTTGTTTTAGGAAAATGCATTAATTAAACTATAAAAGACAAAAATATTAAAAGGTAGGTAAATTTATTATTTCAGTGGCATATGATTGTAAATAATTTAAAAAATTAAAGGTTAATTTATATTTGTACTTTTATTTTAATAATATAGATTAATGTTTTAGTTTTCTCTTTCTTGTATTCAAAGAATTGATGTTCAACTTTTAATTAATGTTTTTCTTAAAACTAAAACATAAATTAAAATTTTCAAGAATGGTAGAACTTTATTGAGAATCAAATAAAACTAACAAAAACCAAGAAATAAAAGTATGTATTTAATTTGTATTAATAGGTGTGCAAATTCTTAAATATCAATCTTTTAAAAATTCAGAGGAAATATATAATACTTGAAAAAAATTCCTCTTTTTTGAGAAACCCTTTTCCTCTTTTTATGGTGACTTTTTGTTAAATAATTTTCCGGAACAGATTATCATGGTATTAATATACGCATATACTTTAACAAAAGCTCACCATATGTATTAAAGTACTTTTTGTCATTATTTTGAACTATATTGATTGAAAAATATTATATATTTAATTTGGGTCCACGGGTAAGGGTCCGTTGATATAAATAAAACGTATAAAGAGGTAAGTTATTATATTCGACCAAAAAGAAAAAAATTAATAAATTGTTTCTTAACTTTTAACTAAAAAAAGTAAAGAACCGGTTCTTAAAGTACCGGTTATTAAATAAGGACTTTAAAAACCGGTTCTTAGTTTTTTTAGTTAAAAGTTAAGAAACAGTTTCTTAACTTACGCTAAAAATTCTACTCTAAGAACCCCGGATTAATCATGCTCTTATTATAATGGCCATGCAGGGTACATAAAAAAAAGAAAAAAAAAAAAAGGATCCTGCGGTCCTCTCACCAACTTACTTAAATCTGACCTTTTGACATAAATACACTTTGTTTTGCATATGAGCACTTGAGCAATCAATCACCGGCATGTCCTGCATCTAACTAATATCATATACACTTGAACTCCGTACCTATTGCGAGCAGTACATTTTTTGTCTTAATAATGTTTTTCAGTGACGAACAAAGGGTATGATTGGTCTTTTGAATTAATGATTCTTAAAATGAGAACACAGGCTAAAAGCGGCTATGAGAACAGACTGACTATGGCCGTAGGGAAATTACACGTCAGGAATAAATACCCTCGAAGATCAACCATGAACAAAAGTTTTGCGGGATATACAAGTTGATGAGATCAGAATTCTAAGCCATTTTTACACATAATAATCAACTTGACCTTCTGATTTCATTAATTGTATATCCTTCAAAACTAACATTTATGCGGATTTGTTTAAACTGATGAGAACATTCGAATTCACAAAGTATGGATTCCTTTGGTTTGCATTTTTATAGAGAAATACAAAATAGTAATAATGTAATGTAAATATGTACACAAACAATTGCAAAAAAAAACAATAAGTTTTGATAAATCCTCCAAAAACAAATCACAAATGCGAAAGTCCAAAGGATATAAAATCAAGAAATTTGTTTTGTATCGTGGACCGTTGTCACAACGTACTTAAAACATCGTAGTTTGATATGAATTAATACGATTATAGGAATATAAGTTAAGAAGAGAGTGATAAAACAAGCTAGGATATTTACTCACAAAAATATTTACACGATTAGCTTTGAAAAAATACTGGTCACACGATTTACCAGTGAAAACGAGAGAAAATGTTGGTATAATCGGAATGGGTGCGAACCCCCATCAAGATCATGTGTATCTACAGGTGCACATGGCACAAGCTGGAACTTTAACTCATTGCCAATCAAGTGTACGTTAACTTTTTTACCAAAAAAAAAAGTGTACGTTAACTTAATACAAACGAATATGCGTCCGAAAGAAATAGGCTTTTATAAGAACATCATTATCCAAGGCTCTTAACAGAGTCTCTTAATTTAATTAGGAATAAAAAAAAAGAAAAATAGCAATTATCATAAGAAACATCTCTTAATCAGGATACACAAGAGACGGCTCTTCTTCTCCTTCTGCTGTAGCTTCTTCTCCTTCTGCTGTAGCTTCTTGAAAGTAAGTACCTTTCCTTGTTTTTAAAACTATCTGCCTCTTAGACTCTGTTACCTACATGATTGGATTGTGATCGTTTCTCTATTGTCTACTCTCGATGATTACTATCTAAACAAGATGCTACTTAGGCTGCGTTTAGTGGGCTAACTGGTTCTCATTATCATTTCAAAGTTTAGCTTTTTGTATGAGTTGGCTACACTTGGCAGATTCTTGTGCTCTGGTTGATTAGATAGCTTAGGAAGCCATGAGAAATAACTTTAGAATGTATCTACTTCACTGTTATGATTAGAGACTCTTCCTTAATAAACTTGTTGAAAAATGTCTTCTTTTGGCAGGGATGGTTTGATCTAGCTAGTGCTCGACACTCTATGGGAACTTTACGTATCAACAGCACTCTCTTAGACCTCAAGGATCATTCTGCGGCTTCAACATTGCAAGTGACTGACCAAGAGGGTAAAGTTTGGCTTTTCGGATAAAATTCACAAAAGTATTCTCTGATAGTTCATTGTTTCACATTTATATGTTATAAGTTTTATGTAGTCTTATCATTTTTTTGTGTGGGGGAAGACATATACTTATATGTCTATTACCAACCCGCTAGAGTTGAGTAAACGCTTCTGTGGCAGAGTATTTGGTTGATATGGGTGCTCTCAACTGCCTCCTTCCCACCGACCAGCCTCGACTCAGCGAACATATGGATGACATCATTAAGATGATTGAAAAGGTATGTTTCGTTTGATACAACATGGAGTTGGAATCAGCAATTATGTATATGATTTCTTTCCTGTTACAGGTTATTGAGAATGATTGTGGGTATGTTATGGAATGAGGCGATGTGTTCTTCTCTGTCGACAAATCACTAGACTATGGTAAGTTGTCAGGTCAGCGGATGGAACATACACGGGCTAGTGAGCGAGAATCACTAGACTATGGCCTTGGGATGAAGAATTTTCTTTGGTGAATTGCAGAACTTTTAAGTTAGGTGATATGTATAGCCTTTGTATGTTGAGTTTGAGACATCAGCCTTTGTAGCAGGGTTTGAGTATTGATCATTGTCTGAGAGCAAGAGATACCATCAATTATGCATTAATCATGTTTTCATTTCCTTGTTTTTAATGAAAGTGTATTTACAAGATCAAATGTTACTTCTCAAGTTGTTTCAATTTTTTTTTTAAGAACTTTTATTTAAGAAACTTGCAATGGAGGACAAAAATTTATGTGTCTCTTGACTAAAGTTCTCAACACAAATTTATTACTAAAAAAATGATTAAGAGACTCTAATGGGTTCTATGGATAAAGATGCTCTTACACACAAAACAAACAAAAACCTAGCTAGAACTATTTAATTCCGTCGCTATTTTTGTTAGTGGAGTTAAACTATATTCATACCATCTCACAAGAGAGTCCCAAGCGACTTGTAAGGCAAGGAACCACGTGAAACTAGCAGAGTAGCATAAAGAAGCTGGTTCCATGAGTCTGGAACTCCGGGTAGACACCAGTGGCTACAATCTTGGAACATTCCAGTTGCTGGAGAACTTCCTCGTACCTCCACAGGCTGTCTGTAAACCGAAGGGTGACCATCGGTTCGGTACCAAGTCATCTTCGTGATGTTCATGTAAAACACAGGCGTTTTCATGTCCGAGATCACTGATTCCACCACTTTCATCATCCATGGATACCCTCCTGTATACGTCTTGTTTTGTATCGGTCTTGTTTCTCCATCGCATTGCCCTCCTGCGTTCCACGTCCCTTTTCTACAGTTTAAAAGCAAGATTGCTTGAGCTAAAATAAAAAACTCTTCCACACACTAAACAAAGATTGTTTAAATTAAAACTCTTACACATACGAAACCCTAAACCGAGTTTGCTTGCGCTAAAATAAAACTATTCCACACACTAAAACCTTAAAACGAGATTTGCTTGTGGTCCAAGAAACTAAACTTACCTAAAATGTGAAGAGGAGTAACCAACGAAGAAGACTGTAGTTTTTGTCATGTTGATATTGGAATCAACCCAATCAGCCCACGTGTGAAGAGCTTTCGTGTAAGCTTCTTTCACTCCTAACTTCTCGTAAACTCGATTCCCCTCCTGGTAATAATCTTTCCTGAAGATTAAAAACTCGTTTCAGAGATATGACTAAAATAGAAAGAAAGTTAACCTTTATGTTGTTCATACCCTTCATATGTTTTTTGGTGAGTCCACCAGTGACCAGTGTTGAACACAATAATATCTGCGTCTTTGTATATCTTCTTGATCGATCCTTGGATCACGTCAAGCCTCAACGTCTCTTTCCTCTTCCCGTAACCATCTAAAACCTCTGATTCTTGAACGAGGAACGGTGACTTGATGAAGTCTACAGAGCATCCAAAGTCCTTCACCAAAAAAACATAAACTCTATCAACTAATCCAAAACCATAACAGAGAGTTGACATTACTTACTTTGAATCTAAAACCGTAAAACCCTTCGTTCTGAAGATTACTTCTTCTCCAAGAAACCTTTGAAACTCTGTTCTTGTCCTCCAACGCTGACCTAAGTGAACAAACCAGAGACTCCCACATGTTTCTATTCAACGAATCTCCAACGAAAACAAGCCTCTTCCCTCTCAGAATCTTCAGCATCTTCTTCCCATCGAATCTACACACACACTCAATAACAAAACATGAGTCACAAGGGAGTGGCAGAATCGTAATTAAACTTTGAAATCAAGAAACCTATTAGACTATTAACCGGTTTATCTATTTAGTTAACCGGTTTATCTATTTAGTCTAATAAAACCGACCTTGGAATCGAGCATCCGTCAGGCTGCCAACGATAACGGAGAAAGCCCGAGTCGGGTCTACCGTTCTTGAAGCAGTTGAACTTATCTTCAACGAAAGGGCAGTAACCGGGAGAGTAAACCGGTTTAGTATCGTCAAAGACCCAGCTTCCGTCGAATATGTCGCAAGAAGTTAGTTCTATCTTCTTGAACTCGTTCTTGACTCGGATTCTTCTTGGAGAGACGGTGTATAGAGTGGCTGTGTCTGAAGAAGCTGAAGTGGAAGAAGGTGAGGAGAAGAAGTTAGCGGCCGTGAGAAGACGAGAGGTGAAGCTGGAGACGATCAGCGAAGGAGAGAGAACTGGGAGAAGGGAGGAGGAAGAGGGAGAGAAAGAAGAGTGAAGTTAGAAAAATCTGGTGCTTCGTGATGAGGAAGAGGTTCTTTAGATCCGCCATTGAAACGTCTCCTCTGTTTTTTTTTTCTCTTTTTCCTCTGTTTCCGAGGAAAAGGCAATATGATCTGATCTTTTTGGAGGGAAAAGGAAGATCCCAACGGTTGGAAATTAAACAGCTTTTCACTCATAATCATATTCCTTTAAATTTTTACGTCTGTACTAAATATACTGTCCACTAAAATTATAGTTCTGAAATACAATTCTGTACATATTAAATTTTGTTATTTATCTTCATTTTCTGTATATATTAAATTTATCTTTTTTTTTTCTTTACTTTCAACATTTTACAAATAATATCACTCTATCCAAACTTATTATCAATACATGTTATATAATACAAAGATTCCATAACTCCATGCATAAAACAAACCAAAAAAAAGATTGAGAGAAATATAAATAGGGTATGTATCAAATTTGTCATTCATTTCATTTTTCTTTAGTTTTGAACTTCTTACAAGGGCTCCTTTTATATATTGGGAGCCACACGTCCCACAAGTTACAATATCTTTGGCAATTGACACGAAAATAAAATTCAAGAAAAACGCAAATTCAAGAAGCGACCTTTGGTGCTTCTATACAGATTGAAACTTCTCTGTAGTAATTAAGCAATCTATAATATAAATAAGGGGGAGACACTCACTTTCACCCAAAAAACAAAAGAGAGAGAGAGAGACACTTTGTTAAGAGGTTCTCCTTATTTGTTGCTTTCTTTTTATATGTCTCCGTCAAAGTTGTGGTTTGACCAAAATAGTATGTTTAAGGTCTCCAATGTGTAACTTATGTTCACCCATTGGGATTCTCCTCTTACCATACTCATCCACTACACCAAGATGCTTGCAAGCATCAACATCGACTTGAACAGTCCGTTTTGCACCTGCCGTGACATGAACTTTCTCAAACGCTATCAATTGTTTGTTCACACCCAGTCCTTTTATCCCGTTTCTCGGAGCCTCGGCAAAGACGAACACCGTGTGTGTTCCGTCGAATTCACCTGTGTTTGATACTTCAACATGGATAGGCATTTTTGGAAACGTTTCGCAGTTGGCATGAGACACTTTGATGGAGTTAGATGAGGAGTTGAAAATGGCAGAGTTGAGTTTGTAAGGTGAAACTGATAATTGGGCTAGTGGGTTTTGGGCTAAACTGTGAGTGAAGGTAGTGTAACTTAAACCGAAACCAAATGGAAATACCACTGGACCTTTATAGAATCTGTAGGTCCTTCCTGGGTAATCTCCAGATGCTCTCATGGCCATTAACGTCATTGGAACTTTTACCACGTAGTCTTGTGGATACCATGTCATTGGTAGTTTTCCTCCTATCATAAGATACACAAAATATTCAGTATATCAATTATGATTTCAATATTGATTCTAAATGATACTAAGCAAAACCCAAGAAATATGTAACTAGATCAAGAATGTACCAGGGCTAACAGCACCAAATATTATATCAGCAATGGCAGCTCCACCGGCTTGACCCGGATACCCGGCCCAAATAATGGCAGCGACACGTGGATTGTTCTTAGCCAATGATACATCGATGGGTCCACCACTCAAAAGGACTAGAATGACTGGACCTTTAGAAGCTTGAGCCACACGGGTCACAAGGTCTTGTTGGTAACCCGGTAAGAGCAGCCCGGTTCGATCTCTTGTCTCTGCCTCTATGGACTGGTCCAATCCCATTACAAGAACCGTTGCGTCTGCTTCACGTGCCGCCATCTCCGCTGCACCAAACCCTTGGTTTCCTGCACAAGCCACGCCAGAACAACCAGCTTGGTGAAGTGTCCTCGCGTATTTTGAGATTCCTTGTAATGGTGTCGTATAAGCGCAAGCTTTCCCTTACAAAACAAAAATTGTAATAAAACAATGTTAGTATTATGTAACTGATAATAATATTGCTTTAAAATGAATTATCTTAACAACCTGCATAGTTTCCGATCATGGTCTCAGTGACATCAGAGTTAGGTCCAATCACGGCAACGGTACGGTGGCGCGTAGGAGAGAGTGGAAGAGAACGGCCATCATTTTTGAGAAGAACAATTCCTTGATGAGCCGCTTCAAGGGCTAAATGTTGATGGATTGGAGTACAAACATCTCTAGGCCCAAGATTAGCGTAAGGGCCAAGATTACCATCAAACATACCAAGCCTCATCTGGACCGTTATAGTATTGGTAAGTGCTAAATTAATGTCGTTCTCTGTCAACAATCCTTTTTTCACAGCTCCTTCAGTGAAGATTGCCAAAAACGGCCCACAATCCAAATCCAGACCTACAAATGATATGATGTTTCTTTATCAAAATGATCAACAATCATTGTGCACATAACCGGTTCTAGACACATAAACATTGGTCTTGAACCCCCAAATTTGTTTAATTTAATATATATATGAATATAGACTCCTAAATTGTTATAAGAATATTATGAAAACTTCTACTAAATTATTTATGGCCCCAAGAGGTCACTGAATTCTAACATCAACGGTGGAAAAAATAACTTACCAGCTTTGATTGAGGCAGCAGCGGCTTCTTCCGGAGTTGCCGTGTAGTGTTGCTGATTGAAGAAAACATCGACGGAGTCACAATCTGATACAATGTACCTGCATGCAGTGATATTAAGCTGATGTGTGAGAAGTTATCAAATGAATATGAATCATTGACTATGATAACTATTGATCATCTTACCCGTTGAGTTGCCACTGACCACGAATAGTGTTCTTTAAGAGATTTTCATCAGCACAAGTTGGCTTTCCATTGACTTGATTGTACGAACACATAACACTCGCGACATTTCCGTCGTAAACACAAGCTCTGAATGGTACATTGTATGTGTCTTCTAAATCTTGTTGGGTGACCTATATCCATCATAAACTTATTAAATAAACATAAACATATTATATACCTCAAGTTATACACATCATTCATATGAGTTTTCTTTTAGATTATATTATGTTTTGAGTTTATTAGCTAAAGAAACGAATCTTTTATTTTGGTATGATATAATTTAAAGTATATATTAATTTGAAGAACAAGATAAAAGACAAGTAGGTTTGTCCTAGGTCCACATGACCAATGAGGATAAGATTCTCAACTACTGTAACATAAGACTACGCATATGCCACATCGGTCAAAGTCACGCTGCCTATTGGCTTATTAGCTGGTATATAATATTAGGCAAGTGTTTTGTTTGTGTCAATCGTTAGTCGTTAGTTATTTATAGTTCCGTAGATATGATCTATATTCGGAACTGAACGAATCTGAACATGAAACGAGATAAAAGACGATAAGCCTTGCAAGAAAACGAATCGAGTCGCATCTTATAACGTGGAGCTATAAATAACATAAAATAGAAAATAGCTTGCGAATTTGAGGAAATATATAAACTTATATGTTTCAGCAGAAAATACAATTTATTTTCATCTTTTCTATTTTTTCTAAACAGAAACACTATTAACTTAAAACCAATAAGATGCAAGAAAAACAGAGACTCACGGTACTCTTTTATATCCAGACAATTATAAGCCTTATAATGTCTAAATACTAATTTTAAGAAGTTTGGCTTTCCTTGACCAACAAAGAAGCAAAATTAAGCACTTCTCTCTAAATTCTTATCAGTTACAAAATTGAAAATTAAACATTAAGTCAAAACTTCAAAACGCACATGAATATTGTTAGATATAAATATATACAAATGTCTTTAAGGTTACCTTTGCGTTGAAATGGAAACGGTCGACGCCATTCCAGTTATCAAGATCATAAGCAGTGTAATGCTTGCAACATGCAGCGACTTTGAGGCGGTTGGGGCCGTTTCCCTGAAGTCCCCGGACGTAGCTGGCGGCGTATTTTCCGACGACAACAGGATCTTCTCCTGGAGTCTCCTGGCCACGGCCCCACCGTGGGTCCCTCAGTATATTCACATTTGGGCTCCAATACGTCAAACCGGCAACGCCTCCGTTGTACATAGCTCTTGCCTCATCGGACACCACCTTTTATTTATTTTAAACCATGACAATTCGTTGTTCAAACAAAAAAAACCCATGACAATTCTAATTAGTATATTTCTTCATACACCTTTGTTTTTGTTGAAAAGAAATATATATTCTCCAGTCCGTATATAAAATATATTTTTTATTCACTGGTGGTTATAGCTAACTTGCCCATAATCGTATTACTTACTAAATATTGCAGACAGTGTAGCATATATATTACGTATTATCCACGGCGTATAATGTATGAAACCTGTAAGGAACATAATCATATCTATCCATTTTTCTAGCGTACAATACATGTCTGACTTATATTCATGTCGTAGTCTGATAAAAAATCATCTGAATTATAAATTTCAAGGAAATAAATAAAATACACGAATATAGAGCATCCCGCTAATCATACTCTAGTGTACTGCCAGCTACGATGGCGATGTCAATGTCGTTTTTTTTGTGAAAAAGTGTCAATGTCGTTTTCGTTTTTTCGCGTAAAGAACTCACAAAATTTATAATTCTCATTTTTCTAAAATGTATATTCTATAATTTGCATAATATAAAATATTAATAATTTAAATAATATTCCTAGTTTATTCTCACCCGTCCTATCTCTTCCCATAGAGACTGGTTGAAAGAAGCTGCGGTGGTAATGACCTGAGGAAAGCTGGTGGCACCGGGAAACGCACCACCGAACTTAGCTCCGGGACCAACGTCAGAAACGCCGTGGAGAGCCTCGGACCACCACTCATAGCCTCCAATACCGAGGCGTGGCACAGCGGCGGCATTGTTGACGAGGAGGCGGATCTTCTCCTGCAAGGTGAGCCGTCCGATCAAGTCTTGAACCCTCAGGCGGACCGGTATATTGACCTGACAGAACCGGAGTGTCCGGGTTAACTCATTTGCCGGGTCGCATGCAAACAGTGGCCGAAGTGATTCTGATGAGTGAACCAAACATAAGAGAAATACAAGTGTAACTACGACTTTGTTGCCGATTAATAATTCTCTGTTATTACAAGACATCTTATATATTTGTGTTTTGTGTATGCGTGTGTTGATTATATGTAACATATGTGATGTTTGTTATTATAGTTTTCGTGGGAAAGAAAGCGAATGGAGTATTTATAGATAAGTCTTTTTTAAGTTAAGTCTTCTTAGCCAAATTGATTACAAAGGATAAGAGACTCTTGCTGTGAACAAAGAATTAGATAAAGATACAAAAAATCAAGTTGANGGGGTAAACAATGATTAAAAATATTTAATAGGTTCTTTTCCTCTTTTTTCTAAAACGTGAGTTTCTTTTTCCTTTCTAAACAGTCCACTAAAAAATACTAATGATGGTAGAATTATAACTTCAGTTTCATCGTAACTTGGAGAAATCAGATATCACATCCACTACATACATATCTTAAAGGTAATAATTTATAAAGGACTTTGGTAGTCCAAAGAAAATAGGATGTAGATTTAAGGACGCCTCACCAAATTCGGTCCTCACATATCTCTAGATTAATAAAAGTTGCAACACGGTAGATCCGTCGAAAAGCCACCGTTACACCACTATCACCTTGTGTTTAGTCACTTAAAATGTTCAAAAAATCAACAAATCTATAAATAAAAACAAGAGACGAAAATAAGAAGAAAAAAACTCTTTCACGGTGCCGGCAATAACCAAACACAAAACGAAAAAAAAAAATCTTCGTTATTTGCTCTATTCATAGTCAAATGAAATTTTATGAGGATTTTAATTAGGTAGAATTAGAAATAAAAAGAAAACATATTTTTTTGGTAACATCTAATAATTTATTTGCTGTACAGGCATGGGAACAAAAGCAACGCGAACAAGTTCATAGTCAGAAAAGATGAAGAAATAAATAAATAGAACGAAGAATATCAAAACATTATAACATTATATGTATACAACCTTATACATATATGCATGAAAAATTAAACGTAAGACCTTATAAAGCTGAGAGACAAAGAGAGAAGGTTGTTATTGATTATAGTTCAAGTTCATAGTCGACTCTCCACCTAATTATTTATAGTCATTCAACGTCCAGTCATGTTACCCACACTTCTCTTTCCGGATTGTTATTGATTATTGAACATTTTTATACATACGTCAATAATTAAACAGTTGACCCATGAACTTAAACTACGTTTGTTTTTGTTTCTTGGATTATTTTACATAGTCGTGGTCCAATACAACCAGCTAGGTACTGCTGTTGTGATGAACATAATATAGCAACCTATTATTTGTGAATACATGATATACAATTTTTAATTAAGAAGATAGGAACAATTTATTTTTATATATAGTATAGGGTATATAATCTGATAAGTAAATGGAGACAAATAGTATTGTACTTCTCCTTTTTTATAGATTCCACTCCTCATATGTGTATATCATATTTTTGCTTCTGAACTATTTTACCTCCAGAATATTAGTTTACCTAATTAAGACAAAACAACATATCACACGCACGGTTGGTAAGGTTGAATCAAACAAAGCCAAAACGAAAAAAACTAGGGGGAGGAAACAATTATAATTATTTTATTTTACAAAAAAAGATAATTATGTTTTAGTAAGAACTTCATAAAATAAATAATGAAAATAGGAATCTGAAATGGGATTGGTCGAATGATTAATTATCGAAATGGTCGATTGGTCGAATGATTGGTCGAATGATTAAACAAGTGGTCTGAGCAACCAAAAAAGTTTGCAGACACGTGATGGCCAACGAAAAAAAAAAAACTCTCGTGAGTCTTCATTATTTCACTTTGGTTACTTCTTTTCTTCCAGATGTAGCAGTTAATTTTTTTTTTTTGTCTATATGTACAAATCAGCAATTTGTTATTTTTTACAGATATATATTTTTAACTATTTTTGAAAAATAAAAATGCACTAACATTTTGGACTGTAAACCCCAATGAAATATAGTTGAACTACGTATTATAAGTCGTTCAACTTCGTATATTCTTCTGTTTTTTGAAAAGTATTTAAGTTTCTAGTTAACAAAATTCATTTAACGTAATGATAGATAATAAATAAAAATCCATAAAATATATATGCAAACCAAGTAATTATCTAAAGATATCTAAAGACTAAAGGGAATGCGCTGGTGATAATCAAATGATTCAAATCAATGTTTTAAAAATCGCTAGGCGGTAACTAGACGCTTTATAAAAGACTAGCGACTAGGCGGATTATTCGGGGCCTAGGCGAGGCTTAGGCGTTAGCAAATTATTGATTTATTTTATATATTTTATATATTTATATGACATATTTTAGTTTTAAAGTTTAATTATAAAATTATTGTGATGAATTATCAAAATTAGATATACAAAACAGAAGAAAGTAGACAAATTTGTAGATTTGTAATAATATTATTGCTTACTTTAACATATATAGACAATTTTAGATCGATTTTAACCAATTTTAACCGATTTAGAACCGTTTAAACCAATTTGAATCATATAAATCGGTATATATCGAATTTTAAGAAAATCGTTTCGGATAGGACCGAGTTGCTGCCAAGGCGGGGGCCTAGGCGCCGCCTAGACCGATTTTTAGAACCTTGATTCAAATCATACCTCACGATGATAAATGATTAAGCTCTCTTAACAGAAAAAAAAAGATACCAAATAATTTAGCAATTGATACGTGCAAATAAGAAAAAAAAGTCACTGTAATTTTTTTTTTTTTTAAAATCAGTATTCGAAAAAGTGGGTTAGACAGTTGTCATATTGAGCATCAATACACCATCATCTTAAATGGGTTTAGACATCGATCATAAACAACCGACGATCAGCATCATTTAAATTTTCATTTAATGTTTGGTTTGTCTAATATTACTATTAGTTCTTGTGTGTACATAAAATTAAACTTACAAGCTTTAATTTCACAGTTACATGGTTATTAAAGTTATTATATGTTGTTTGATACGCAAATTGAATTGTTTAATCATATGGAAAATTAATTACAGTCTAAGATGATTGAAGTTTGGGTATAACGCATACGCATTGATTATTTTACATGGAAGTCTCATGTAAGCATATATGTCTTCTTTATCATAAAATCTATTACAAGTATTAAACATATTTTCAGTTTATACGAACTCGTACAAAGTAGTAAGGTAAAATTTTGGATAGACAGATCTAAGACGTATAAGAACTTTGGAACAAGATACTTTCTGGTGTTCTATCTAAAGTTGGCTTGTAATAATTCTTTGCACAAAACAAATCAGTTCGATCCTGTGAACATTGAACAGCATGCAGTTTAAGTAAACGTACATTTGAACCAATAAAATAACACTAGGGTTCTAAATAAGTATTTAACTGCTTTTCTAGCAAATGATATATGAGCGTACGTACATTTAAAAACTAACGAAAAATATAGTTCTTTTAAAATTAATAGTGGAAGTTCTGAGTTATAGTATCACAATCTTTCTCAGATCTGGAATCACAAAGGATCCAACCTTCTTGGCTTCTTTACACTAACACTAGACGTCCAACATCTTGGTAGCAATATGGTTCAAATATATATTTATATAACTGTTATATTTATTTTTTTTGTTCAAATATAACTGTTATATATAAGTTGGCTATTGGGTGTTGTTAAATGTTTTTGGAGAGTTTATATATATGATTCGATGCGTCTATTTCCGTTAACTTCGTTCTCTGTAATTGATCTTTTGGGGGTCAAATTGATTAAGACATTTTTTGCCATGCATGTCAGCATCCACAATCCACGTCAGTTCGTGTTAATCTACCAAATAGATCATTTTCTTTCAGAAAATAGTACTGTCGACGTATTCGTATCTATTTCATCCGGTGAGACAAATGCTTAGTTTTTTTTTGCTACGTATACAGGGCCAGCCCATGGTGTCATGGGCTCTGGAGTAATTTTTTTTTAATTTTTAAACTATTATTTTTTTTAAAAAAAATCTGATAGATATATGTTTTTTTTTTAAATAAATCTATGGAAATAAAAAAATACTTTCATATAAAAAAAATTATAGACCCTTTTTCTTATTTTTAATACAAGAATACATGTATTTTTTTAAAAAATATTAAAAAATAGGAGAACAACGGATTGGGTCCGGACGGTCACACTGCTCGCCCCCTATCTAAGTCAGCCCTGTACGTATATAAATATCATTTCAAAAAAATGAACAAAAGGTTTTACAAAGAGTTTGTGACAATTTGCAAAACCTAAACAATTAGTTCTACTCCACGGCAAAAAAAAAAGTAAAAAAAAAACATGGAAACAAACGGCAATTGGTAACACTTTGAACAAATGATTCGTTTATATTTTGAATATCTTAGACTAACTACAATTTTATAACAATAAAAAGCTTTGGAAAATTAAGCGAACAAGTCAAAAAATACTTTGAATCTATCTGACCAACCAATAAATCTATGGTTGCACATAGAATCATAAAATATGCTTGAGCATATAATCTTTCTCAAGATTCGATTATTGAATCTGAATTCGTATCATAGAGTGATGCATATTGCAAGATATGCAACCCGAAATGTAGAGAAAAAAATTATGCAATGAGCGATATAGATGTGGCGGATATACAACTCATCTTTATCAATAAACAAAACAATCGCATTAATGATGAATGAGTAATATCTCTAGACATACATATACAAGTTAAAAAGAGTTGAAAGAAATTTATACTAAGATATATATCACTAAATAACGGAGAAAGGAAAAGCTATAGTTTAAGGATAAAAAGGTTTGTGGTTTGCTTGGAGGCATCGCCAACTAACAATATCTGTCTCAATGTATCCTTATTCATATACTCGTATATGCATATATTTTTTTGAATGAATTTTAAATTTATTCAAAAGAAAATGAATGAATGCATACATTTTTAGATATGTACTAATATTAGTTATTATATACAATTAATGTGTTGATTAGCTTGCCAACGTACGTGATTTTGATGCAAGAATGCGTCTTATTGTTTCCAACCTTCCAATTATATTAGACAGCTATGTCTAACTAGCAACTACACATTCCCCTTTTATCAAAAAAAAAAAAAAAACTTACACATTCCCTTTTTCCGGATTGTCTTTCACTCTACTCTATCACAACTCATCTCAACTAATCATATTCTGTATATATGTATAAATTTTTAGAATTTTCTAATAAGAACTTGTAGAAAAATTGAACTATCAAGATCATAGGATGAGTTATATTTTCTATATAAAGACTACCGATCAGTGTGGACTTTGATCTCTAGAAGGCAGTATCTTTTCCCACTTTAATTTCGATATTAGTAGGCTTTTTTTTTTTTGAACAACTGATATTAGTAGGCTATAAATTATAATTTAATACACATTTTAGAAGAAAAAGTTTGGAAGACAATGATAAGGCCACGGCTGGGCCCGAGACGAGCCTACTGTGATAAGAAGTCTAGAGTGCCGACAAAAAGTCTAGAATATGAAAACAAATTTAGAAAAAGGTAAGAATGACATGTCATGTAAATTATTTACAAAATGAAAATTAGTTTCTAAGCTTGCTTCCTTATTAAATAGAATCGACCGTTGAAGACATTACTGGGCTTTTAGGAACCGGGCTCCCTTAAAAGCCCATACTATCCCATCAATTATAGAAGGCACATTGTTTAATGGGTATAGGGAGCCTTCTTCATCTGAGGATTCTGATGGACAGAAGCAGTAGAAAGAACAGCAAGAGGCACAACAACAATAAACATCGTTGAAATGGTTTTAGGAAACTCACACTGTTTCTTTTTTTCTTTATCTCAGCCATTGTTGGCTTTGTGTTGTAACACAATGATGAATTTTGAGAATCTCCTTTAGTGTTCAGAGCTCAATAGCTCTTGGAGAAGGTTGTAAAACCCACAAGAAAATTCCAAAAGTATCCACTTTTACAAGTCTCTCAATCATGTTAAGTCCAGAGATAGACAAACTTTAAGTAAAGTCAGAGGCTTGTTTTGCAAATATCCATACATGATTCATGTTTTATCTTTACATATGGAGTTCGACTACTAAAGACTCTAAGCTCTCTTTACTCCAGTCTCCTTCCTCAAAGACATATATATGGAACTCGGCTGCTTCACAATGTGTTCATCTTGTTGAGTTCTATATCTCTGTATAATTTATGTGGTTCAATACACGACAAACCTTATACTGTACTTAAGGTGTTCCATCTAAATGTCTAACTGAGACTCGACCTAGAAAAATTGCTAATAACGAGTTTGTTATCTCACGCTATTGCTAAAGATCTTGAGTTTATCTCGCCACTTATGCAATCACTTACGAAATTCATTTCTTATGAGTTACCCATTGGGCGATTAATTATTAGTAAACATGAAACATATGATAATCTTTTAAATTCAAGTTAGGGATCGATTTTAGGTATTTGGATCGATGTCGGTTAGGATATGTTTAGTTCTGGGTAAATTAGATATAGAGAAATTATATCTATTGTATATAGGATCCAGTAATGTTTCAATTCGTATGCGCATCAGCTCCAACCGAATCTAATGGTTCGGATATGCAATTTTAAATCTGAAATATTATATTATATTATATTTATTTATTTTTTTTTTTTTTTTTTTTTTTTTTTTTTTTTTTTTTTTTTTTTTTTTGTCACTGGGCGCTCTCTGGAACCCCGGAGGAGTCGAACCCGTGTGCCTTGGGATCCAGTTCACTCTAGTGTTTTACCACTAGGCTATTCTGTCCCGGCTGGAGCTGATGCGCATACGAATTGGAGCTGATCCAGTTCACTCTAGATTCGGTTGGAGCTGATGCGCATACGAATTGAAACATTACTGGATCCAGTTATAATTATTTTTTGTTATACAAAATTAATCTAATATCATATATATATTTATCAGTTTCTAACTGCGAGCTGATGATCAGTTTCTTAACGCTGCGAAGACGCTATCTATCTCTCTCGGTGGCCTGTTAACAAATATATCAATTAAACACAACATACTTTTTTAACAGGAATGTTGAGAAATGAAATTTGTAACATTTGTTTGACAGACCTGTCCTGTTTGAATCAGACCTATCAATGCCTAAGCGATTTGCACCAGGTTTGCTCTTCCTCCTAGTTCTATGTATGTCTGCATATTCAAGAACATTCAAGAGTTTTGGAGAGAGATTTTAGGGAACTTAAATCTTCAAAATTGATTATAGAAGAGACATCACCTTTTCAAAGGAAGACATATAGCTTTCTCCTCAACCTCCATTGCTATTTTGTCTCTTGAGAAAGAAGTCAGCACCTTCACCATAGCCAAACAATTTCATATGTTTTGCATAGCTTCTCAGAGCAAACCGTGATGCATATGTGTAACAAACCCGACAACTTCCATACCTGCCAATCGTAAAGAAACACTTCTTACACATCAGTAACTTCTTCTGACCATGCTTTGCATTAGATGTACAGTACTCTTTAAGTGCTAAGGGACCGTACGTACCGTGAACCATCTGCCTCTTGAGTGCTTTCTATGAACTGCACCGCCTTTTTAATGGTGGCTAACATGAGAGTAAGGAAACATAATCAATAAACGATATCGAAATTAACTCCGGAAGAGTAAGAAGAAATAATTAGATCGGAATGAAGGAATTTTTGAGATTATACGGGAACCTGAGAATCAATAAAGAGCATGTTGAGACCGCCACATGGCTCCCAGAATCTGAGCAGCCGTTCAAGAAGAACCAAGGCGTAAGCCATTAAAGTGAGAAAGAAATTTATATTGCTATTGGAATTATGATGATGATTTTTAAGGGATGAGGTCTTACCTTTTTATAGGTGTAGATACACCGCCTGGAAGAGGGTTTACAATCATTGAATGAGAGATTGATCACTGAAGAGTTAATGGCATTAAATCAGTAAAGCTTGTAACGCCTGTAAGGAGATGAATTCATACTGAAGAACACGAACTGACATAGACGCGACGACGATGAACCCTAGACGCGACGATGATTACTGACAGAGACTCATCTCTCTGAGACTTTCAGAACTTCCATTGATGGTAGACCTAATCAGCTTTAGCAGGAGACAAAGAACCCTAGAAAGAAATGTCGATTTCACGCCGAGAAAGCGAAGGTGCATACATGGCCAGGTTTTTGTATGTTTTCGGCCCAATACCTACAGATAACTAACACGTCTAAAAGCTCATTCGAACACAAAACAAAATACGCTCATTGTTACGTGAATGAGACACGTGTCGACTTTTTCTCCCTCTAATGACGTGGCAGCACCAGGAGGGAGGAAACACTACTTTATATAATAAGATACGAAAAACTTACAACATAGTTAAAATAGTCAAGTGGTAATCTATGTGTTACTTTGCTTGTCGAACATGGATTCTACACTCTCAAGAAATACAATTTTGTATTTTTTAAACATGAGTTTCAGTTTAAACAGGTATCTGATTGGATCTGTAGTAAATTGGATATTTCTGAGACCAATCTGAACCGGTTCATTTCGAGTCGGATCCGAAGAACTCGGTTCAAGGTAAAAAATTCCAGCACTAAAGTAATTCAAGTCACCAACTTTAACTTTCTCTACAATTCTTGTCACAATTTTTTTTTTTTGAAGAAAATCATATACTCCTTCCATTTCGATTTAATTGTAGTGAAAAAAAATTGTTTCAAAATAAGTGTTGTTTTAAAGTTTCAATGCAAAATTTATTAATAAGATTCTCCAATTTATTTTTTCTATTGGTTAAAATATGGTTAGGTGTACAGGTAATTGTGTTTTTATTTTGGAAATATACAAAATTATATGTTTTCTTAATATGTATGTATAAACTTAAAACGATAATTAAAATAAAACGGAATGAGTAACTTTTTTGTAAAAAATCATATAATATTTAATGCGATATAGGCTTGGTCAAGTGGATCAGTTCAAGAATATTATGTATAAATATAGTTAGCCTAACTAATTTGAGCGATATGCACAATGTCATCAAATTCTATTATATCCTTTTATGGACGCAATGTGTAGTTTGCATCCATAATTTCCTATTGTATAATGTAGAGTGGCTCGAGTTGGAGAGATTACGCAAGACTGAACAATGTTTCTTTTCATTTTGGTAACATTATTTAATTTTTTTCTTTCTTAAAATAGAGAGTTAAGAGCATGGAATTTTTCAAATAAATTGGAGGAAGTTTTTCTATTGACACCAACATACTATTGCTAAGTTTTACTAATGCTTAATACATGTTAAAATAATTTTGAAACATAATGACAAGAATTAATATCGCTGGACGCTGGTCATTTTGCAACACACGACTGCCAGAGGTCGCGGGTTCCACACTCTGTCGACGGAGTGATACTGAAACCTCTCCAAAAAAATCTTAAGGGGTTTTCCTGGATGCGGGGCCTTTCGGGGTGGGGTCAGTCACTATAAAAAGTTTACCCACAACAGTTTTAACCGGGCCTCGTGGTCTGGTGGTATAGGAACCTCGGCTGAGGTGTCCGCCATCACGATTTCGAGCCCCGGCCACAGCGGATTTAACATCCCTTCCGTTGGGGCGCTGGACCCCCTACGGGGGGATAGTTGGGAATGTGGCTGCCCAGATACCAGAGTTATCAAAAAAAAAAAAAATATTTGGCAGCTTTGCAATATTCAAAATTTTTAAATTTGATCTTATTTTCTTTGATTTCAAGATTTATTAGTACAGATTTAAATTGTTACAAATAACACAGGACAGTATTGGGAAAAAAATATGTCTTAACTTTGTCAGAAATATGAAAATATACTAATTAAAGAAAGATACGTAAGCGTCAAGCAACCTACTCTATTTGTCATGTGTCATCAACGGAATAGCGGATGCCAAATTATTTAAGCAAATTTGGATGATGTCGGACAAACAATGAGTAGTGGACAATTGGACATGGTACGTATACAAAACTCTGACGAAGACGATAATTCTTACAAATATATGACGAGTGGCATACTCGTAAATAACTTTTAGTACACGTATGAACGAGGACAAGCAGAATAATAGTTTATGCTATCTGCTGCTTCTGAAATTGTGAATCAACCATGAAAAGTAAGTAACCAGAAAAATAAAAAGATCATCAAAATATATATTAAAAAACAACAACTAAAAGATATGTTAAGTGATCGTAACCGAGAAAGATATGGATGGATAATGGAAGATATAAGTAATCAGGCTTTCTAAATAAGTGGTATGATCCACAGGAGTGACGGAAATGATGCACGTTTTTACTATAATAAATTTTACTATTTCGTGAGTTTTAGTCCACTCACTCTGTATATTTTATATATTTGTTATTCTCTTCTTTTTCCTTTGATTTGCATTAATGCCTTCAATCATAATATAATCTATTATATGTAGAATATATTACAAGTTTTGTTTTTTTTTTTTGCTAAGATACAAGTTTCGGTTAAGTCTATAGAAAAAAGAATGAAAAACATTGACAGGAAACAAAAATGCCTAACAAAAAATAATACTATCCAAAACCTTTATTAACAAAAAAACGTATGCCTTTTATCCATATGTGGTTGTTACGTGGTTGCAACTTGCGAATTAAAAAAAACTTGCATACAATTGAGTAAAAATAAGCGTAGTCAGCAAAAGCAAAAAATGGGTGCATATCTGCTATTTTAATTTTTAAAGATGATGGAAACCAAAATTTGAAGACCTAAAAATCATAAACAAGTAAACCAATAAGTGCATGTATATATTCAAAATGTTAGTTGAGAGAGTACGTTCGCATCTAAAGATATTTTGTTTCATCTGTGAGCAGATAAGGATGATGCATTTTGAACTATATATTAATATATTTATTTATTATTTTCATTCGAAAAAGTAGGCTGGCTTACGAACAAACTTACGGATATATGAGACCTCGTTACTTTACAGTTTACATTCTTAATTTGTTTTCCATTTGAAAGTCATATGAGATAAGACACGCACAAAAGAAAAATCAAATGGAACATAATATATGCTTTTAAGATTGATAATTTTCTTTTTTAATAAAATTGTCAACCATTTTAAGCATTGAGAATAGTCGTCACTGATCCACGTGCTAACTCTCAAATACGAATGGTATTTTAACGATATATGTCAAGAAAACTGTTTTGTGTAAAGGGTTTTCTTATTGAGTTCTTAGGTCAATGACCACACATATATACATCCATGTTTTCCTAAACTGAAAATATACTCTTTACATATTTGTCTACAACAGAATATATCCCAAAGATATGAATATATCCTCAACACCCATCCTCAAGCTGGAGCATGGAGATTGCAAATGTCCAGCTTGCCTATGAAACCTTCAAACTCCCGACTCCCAAGTGCCTTTGTAAATATATCCGCAAGCTGATCTTTTGTAGATACCATGTCAAGAAAAATGTTTTGTGTAAAGGGTTTTCTTATTGAGTTTTTAGGTCAATGACCACACATATATACATCGATGTTTTCCTAAACTGAAAATATACTCTTTACATATTTGTCTACAACAGAATATATCCCAAAAATATGAATATATCCTCAACAATATAGCTTACGTGTGTTCTTTCTGAATGTGGTAATTTTTGTTCCATTAACAATTATTTTAACGATATATATATAGCTTACTTATGTTCTTTCTGAATGTGGTAATTTTTGTTCCATTAACAATTAAGATGGTTTTGCCGTTCTTTAATGTTGATAAAATGATACATATAAATACAAGAATCCGTAGATAAAAAAAAAAGAATCCCAAGAATTTAGTTCATACAATCTA
This sequence comes from Brassica oleracea var. oleracea, assembly GCF_000695525.1. Taxonomy (NCBI): domain Eukaryota; kingdom Viridiplantae; phylum Streptophyta; class Magnoliopsida; order Brassicales; family Brassicaceae; genus Brassica; species Brassica oleracea. Next base: position 2,764,502 of record NC_027756.1, read on the forward strand.
TTATCAATTGAGTAAACGAGGATGACAAAAAAAAGTAAGTAAACGAGATGTAGGACTAGGATGTATGTTCTAACCAGTATTTATGTGGTAGCTTGTAGCTTGACCAATGATTTAGCAACGATTATTTCATATAAAGGCTAAAATTAAATAACTAAAAGTAATTAAATATATAACAAAATAGAATAATAAAATTTTGCAAATATAGTACTGTTTCACAGCACGTTTCCTATCTCCAGCAGGGAAAGAGGTTATGCTAAAAGCGGTTGCTTCTTGCTTTACCCACATACACGATGTCGTGCTTTCTTCTTCCCAAAATCATCTCAATCATGTCAGAGTTCTGGTGGAGGAATAAGAAAGAGTAGAGGAATTTACTGGAAAAGTTAGGATCAATTGAGCAAACCAAAAGATAGAGGAGGCTTTGGGTTTAGAGATATTGAAGCTTTCAACCTGGCACTTCTAGGGAAGCAGTTCTGGAGGATGCTATCTCATAGGGACTCTCTTCTCACAAGGGTCTTTAAAAACTGGTATTTTGCCAAGTCAGAACCTCTCAGTGTGAGTTTAGATTCGAGATCCTCCTATGCTTGGAGAAGCAACCATGCTGCGCAAAAACTGATTCAACAAGGGGCCAAGGTCTTGATTGGCAATGGATAAGATACTAAGATGTTCCAAAATTCCTGGATTGATCAACAACCGGCAAGAAGAGCTCAAGCAGTAAGACGAGACAGCGTTCATTTGAGACATCGGTCCTCTCATAATCTAAAAGTCAGCGCCCTGTTGATTAATCAAGAGAGAGAATGGAATCAGGAGCTGCTGTCAAGCATATTTCCGGAGCAGGAAATGCGGAGAATCATGAGGATCAAGACTTGTGGAAAGGGCAGCAAGGACGTTTACATATGGGACGTAACAAGACGGGTTCCTACACGGTCAAGTCCGGGTATTGGGTTCAGACAAATGTGTTAAACAAGCTGACCTCAGTAGAGGAGGACCAACCGAGCCTGGACCGCCTTTATCAACTAGCATGGGGCACTGACATGAGCCCGAAGATCCATCATTTCCTTTGGAGATGCATAAGCAACTCTCTGCCTGTGGCAGGGAACATGGCGCGCAAGCATATATCAAAAGAAGCTGGGTGTCTCAGATGTGGAAATGAAGATGAAATAGTAAATCATGTGCTCTTCCAGTGCCCTTTTTCTCGACTACTGTGGGCTATCTCTCCAATTCCAGCTCCTTCTAAAGGTATACAGAATTAGTCTCTATGCTCCAATATCTATCACGTACTCAGTATCCAAAAAACATACCCTAGAGATGATGTGCAATAAGCCATAGTTCCATGGTTGTTCTGGCGGTTGTGGAAATCTTGGAATGACCTGTTCTTTAAAGGGAAGGAGTATGAGGCGAGAAGTGTCCTAACAAAGGCAAGTGAGGATGCTGAGGAATGGCAGGGAAGGAAAACGGTAGAAAGAAGTGAGGCTGAAAGAACTGAGGTTAAGCGGCCCATAAACATTAACCAAGATAAGCGTAGGGTTCCTCCTCCTAAGAGTTGGCTGAAGTGTAATAGCGACAGCGCGTGGCATAAAGACAGAGAAATCAGCGGCTTAGGTTGGATATGCAGGGATGAGAATGGTAATGTTTTGTGGGCAGGGGCAAGAGATGTGACGAGAGCGGCATCAGCCATTCTTGCAGAAGCAGAAGCACTTAAATGGGGCGTAAAAATAATGGCGGGTTTCGGTTATTAGAACATCATTTTTGAATCTGACTCCCTTCCTTTGGTGAAGATGATAAATGGGAGTGAGGAAGTATGACCGGTTCTGCAGCCAATCATTGAGGTGATCCACTTGTCTCTGTTGCAGATTCAGAGTTTTGAAGTGAGGTACTATCCTAGAGGTAGGAATAAGGCAGCTGACAGAATAGCAAATGAGTCTTTCACTTTTATGTCTAGCGTTCCTAAGTTATATTCTTTAGTGCCAATGTGGCTAAGGTACCAGATTGAAGAAAATAAAACTGTGTACCAGAACTTTGTTGGTGAATGAAAGTATTTGACGAGCAAAAAAAAAAAAGGTACTGTTTCACAGCATAATATTTGTACTTTTGCCGTTTACTACACACCCACTGACATGTACTTTTTTTTGGTAAACATGTTAAGCTTGTATTACCATTTTCAAATTTGTGACAGAATTTACAATAACAAACTAGTAGCAGAAGACAACAACAAAATGAAACTACAGATCACAACAACAAAAAACAGAAAGGAAAACACGATTTATGAATGTAGCCGAGAGCAAGAGGAAAGACCACACAGGAAGCACTTGAAGGGTTTGGCTGGAGAGCACAACACGCAGGATCAGGAGCTTCAAAGGAAGGCACCAGTAAACATATGAGAACGAGCCGGTATATAATGGCTTGCCCAGGCACTCGCCTCCAAAAAATGGCCTTACTACAAAGCCCTACCACCTGTTGATGCGAAGACACCATCGGGAACCCGGAGTCGTAGTAGACGACAATGGGGCTGCACCGAGGCGGTGAATCGACGAACCAGAGCCTGTCGAAGCTCAAGCTCACAAACACCGCAAACAGCCACCTCTACTCCTCCTACCTGAAGTTCAGAGGCCCCTGACTACTCCAATAACCCTAAGACCCCCACCGGATCCACCAACACCCCAGCTTCAACATAAACCGTTCAACATAAACCCCCACTGACATGTACTTTACAGTTCCAAACCTTTCTTTAGTTCAGAGATTAGTTAACCGTGTTCCATTTTCATTGGAGTTGCAGAAAAGTAACTTGTATTAAATCTGGACAAGGATATGGAATGTTACAGAATCCAGCTTTCTTGGATATATCTAGAGTTACCATACGACTTGTGACAAAAATAGTCTAAATGCAAAAGCTAAAAATGGTAGTTACTGGTCTGCCCTATAAGGAACAACACCAACACATATTTAGCTGTTATATCCAAAAAGGTAAAGCGCAAAATTGTTATGTTATTGACCAGAATCTCCTATATCCATTTCATTTTCTAACCTTTTTATAGGATAATCTTTTGAAATTAACAGAGAGACCTTTCGAAATTATATATTTTTTAATATATAGTATTAATCTATAAATACGGGCAACCTAAGACGAACAACATCTCCTCGATCTTATCCTTATCTTCTTCCTTGTTCTATTTCGCTTCTAATTTCTCTCTAAAGTCGTCCTACATCTTCTTGTTTAAGTTCTTGAGATCTTTGTCTGATAATTCTAGAGTTAATACTAATTGACCAACGATAAATGTCAATGGACAAAGTCATGAAATGAGAAATCTCAACCAATTCTCTCGTTTCCTCGTTTATCATTCCGTATCTGTCGTGATTCTTCACTGGTTTTACGTATTTTCTTGAACACTTTTCTCTATTTCTTGTTTTTTTTTCTCTCGCAAAGTATTAGGACAAAACATGGCAAACGCTGAGAAGACAAGTTCAGGTTCCGACATAGACGAGAAGAAGAGGAAACGCAAGTTGTCAAACCGCGAATCTGCTAGGAGATCACGTCTCAAGAAACAGAAGATGATGGAAGACACGATCCACGAGATCTCGACTCTTGAGAGACGAATCAAAGAGTACAGCGAGAGATGCAAAGTGGCGAGACGGAGGCTTGACTCGCTAGAGTCGGAAAACGCGGGTTTGAGATCGGAGAAGACGTGGCTTTCAAGCTACGTTAGAGATTTAGAGAATATGATGGCCACGACTTCCTTAACGCTGACGCAGAGTGGCGGCGATGAACAGGAGGCAAACGCGGATGGAGATTGTAGGCGTAGACCATGGCAGCAGTATGGTTCTGATTCTCTGCAACCAGTTGCGTCCTTCAAGACATGAGCTTCGCGTGTTTAGTTTGTGCTTTTTGTGACCATTTTATGATTTGTATCTTTCATATTGAACAATATTCTCCTCTTCGTGGAGATACAATTGTTTTTACTTTATTCTAGACATCTTTTTGGGTAAAAAAAGATTGTAAAACGCCGACTGTGGGGATCGAACCCACGGCCACGGGATTAAAAGTCACGCGCTCTACCACTGAGCTAAGTCGGCTGTTGTTCTAAGCATTTCTTTAAATTTAAATGTTTCAAAGTAAAGTTGCATGCATAATGAACTAGGAGACATATTGATCGGGATCATGTTTGAATGCCACCATAGGGAATGTAGTTTCAATCTAACTTGAGAAATAGCCCAGCTTTACGTTCTCTTGTTTCTCAAAACTTTTGTTGATAAAATTCTATAGAAATGGACAAATGGTATAACTACGTCCAAGCATGACCAGGACCTAGGTTACAACTAAGTGGGGCAAGTGCCACATACAGAAATTTTAATTTTCATTAGTTTCACTGGAAAAACCTAGAAATTTAGGTGGTTTAGTCTTCATTGCCCCATGCACCTTTGGTTGAAAATCAACTATAACTATTGTAGTTTTGCTATTTAGTACCTTGTGCCCCATGTTATTTATATATCCAAGATCCGCCCCTGAGCATGACTGGTCCCAGAAAACTACTAGAAACCTTCTCACATTGTCGCGCACTTTACTCCTTTCAACCACTCGATCAAACTCAAACAAAATTGTTTTGTGTACTTGGAGCATCTCCAAAAGACACTCTATAACTTCAAATATGAAGTTTTTTGCTCTCCAAACAGGAACTTCAAAAGTGAAACTCTATATTTAAAGTTTCACTACTCAAAACTTCAAATTTGAAGTTTTATATTTTTATTTGCATTTTGGTCCATACAATCACACATCACTTTTATGTTCCATAAATATTTTCTTGTTTATTGTTTTAATCCTTAAAAAATTATATCTCATAAATATTTTAAATTTTGTTTACAAAATTTAAATTTTACACGTAAAATTAAATAAAACTTTAAAATAAGATTTAAAATATTTTAACTAGGAAAACAATAATATACAAAAGAAACTTAACAAAAAATATTTTTAAAAATTACATGAAGACATAACTATTACACAAATTTAAATATTACAACAACACTAGTAGTCAGGTAAGTTTGATCCGGAACTTTCAAAATTTTCAAATATTGTTCAATTTTTTTTGTGTAACTGAAGATGGTTGTTGTTGTTGTTGTTTTTGATGTCTTTTTCGTACAGTTCTTTCTTGTTCATATCAAATATATTCATGAGTACTAATATCATCGAAAAGAAATTAGTCTTTTAGCAATATTTTATGTTTTCTTTTACTTTCTTGTTCTGCTCTGATATATTTACAAGTATTAATATCACATCATGAGTACTAATATCATCGAAAAGAAATTAGTCTTTTAGCAATATTTTATGTTTTCTTTTACTTTCTTGTTCTGCTCTGATATATTTACAAGTATTAATATCACACGATTTCAACAAAGTAAAAATGAGGAGAGCCATTTTTACTTCGAAATGCACTAATAAATCATATTTGCATTACAAAAATCATTTATGGAATAATATGGTATTTTGTTTGAAGTTTAATATTAATTAAATTATTTTTATTTATATTTTTATATTTTAATAGAATATGTCATTAATTAATATTGTTGTGATATGTTTATATATGTGCTAATTATTTACAAAAGTTTTATAAATTCAAATTAGTTATGACAAATATAAAGACCCTATTATAAAATACAAATAGTTTTGAAGTTGAGTTTGAAGTTTTGATTTTGGAGAAGAACAACTTTAAACTTCAAATATAGAGTTTTGGAAACTTCAAAATAGAGTTTATTTTTGGAGATGCTCTTACTTAGAGAAACTTCATCGCATAATACGTTGGAATAACTATTGGTTTAGCACAAAGGGTTAGTTATATTAGGCATCCTCATCCATGAGATACTTTTTGGGATGCCTAAACAAAACAAAAAAACTAATATTCTTATATAATGTGAAAAATAGTTTATTTTAGAAATAAAAATTGAATTAGAATTGATAAGTTCTTGATGGAGTTATATAGAGACTTTCAAAAAATTCTCATTTGAGACCTCCATTTTCGTCTTTCTCTTAATTTCTTTGTTTAACGGTAAAAACTTAATGGGGGTTCTACCATATATACATATATAACATATACATATATGCATTTTAAGAACTCTAATGGGTAGAACCCCATTGGAGGTGCTCTTATGTTTTTAGTTTAGTTTTGTTGGAAAAATGTTTTATACCATGTTAATAGAATTAGAATTTGACGCTTCTGATTAGTAAAACAAACCTTCATATCATAACTTCTCAATAAAATATTCTGTTTCTGGTATGATAATTGGTCCCATCTTGGAAAGCTATTCACACTTCTCAACGCTGAAACTTCGAGATTGGGAATTCCTCTATCTGCGACTGTGGCATCTCGGTATAGTGATGGAAGTTGGGCTTTACCTCCTGCGCGAACAGACAGTCATTTAGCATTGCAGATACACCTAACTATTGTGGTATTGACAGATGAAGAAGACTATAATGAGTGGGTGATAGATGGAAAGGTTTGACAGAGGTACAAATGTGGTGAAGTCTACACTTATCTTAAAGGTCCTCAGCCATTGGTTCCTTGGGCGAAACTGGTGTGGTTCTCTTACGGGATTCCACGCCATAGATTCTTGACTTGGCTTGTCTTACTTGATAGATGCCCTACAAGAGACAGATTAATCAGATGGGGATTAAATGTCGCACCAAACTGCTTGCTCTGTAACACAGGTCAAGAGAGTAGGAATCACCTTTTCTTCGAGTGTCCCTATAGCACCACCATCTGGTCATGGATCGCGAATCGCTGTGATCTCCATCTCTCAACCTCTTGGGACGATACCATTCTACAGCTACAATCACTGCGAGGCAATATAGACTCTAAGCGCCTCTGTCTTCTAGCGACGCAAGCAACCATCTACTGGATCTGGTCCGAGCGCAACACAAGACTTCACCAGCAAGTATTCAAGCTGGCTGGGATTGTAATCACCGCGATCGATAGGCAAGTCAGGAACAGGCTTCAAAGCTTTCGGCATGCAAACTCCCGAGCTTCATCAGCTATGACCCAACTATGGTTTCTCCGATCATGACTTTCTGCGGAGGAAACAAGAGAGACAAGGACGCGTACCGACCGTTGTTCTTCAACCGCTTCACTTCCATTGGGCCGGTTTGGGCTCTAGTTCCACTGATATGTGTTTTCTAAAAATTAACACTGGGTCAAGCCCATAACAAACTTAAGCTTTATAGGCTTGTAAGAGTTTTATTTCTTTTGTTCATTTATATTAAGAAAGTCAGTTTACAAAAAAAAAATATATATATATATATATTATGTTTCTAAAGTCGGTGAGGCGGCCCTGGACAGAAGCGGATGAAGCTGGTGCTTCCGGCCTCTACTAAATTATCAATTATATCGGCCACGTAAATACATATATTCTTCAATAGCTCAAGTGGTAAAGCAGAGTATTAATTCAGAGGAGGTGGAGAGTTCGACTCAGCATATAACATTTTTTAAAAAAATTTTACTTCTTATAGAAAGTGAATATAAATAGGCCATGTTTTTCAGATTTGCTTCCAGCCCAATAATAACTAGGACCGGCTCTGAGTCGGGTCTATTTGAGAGTCAACACCTTTCATATTGACGGTCAGATGGTCTCGTGAGACTCGGCAAGAACATACATAATTGGTAATGGTTAACAACAAGCCGTAGTAAAATGGTTATATATCAACTGGGGAATGAAATTATAAAGTTGATTGACTTTGTTAAAAATGTAACTGTAAAGTTGATACTAGAGATAACTTTTTGGGTGCACATGGATAGTTGATTTTTGGAATGACATTAATTCTATAAAAAAATTTCACCATTTGACATGAATAGAATATAATATTCATTTCATCAATTTCACATATTCTAAAAAATATACAAAGAAAAATATTCCTAAACTTTCCTCTGAAATTTTGATTTTTAATGAACGGAATGAAATTATTCTATTTTTAAACTAATTTCATTTCATCTATTTTGACTTCATTAATTCCATCCATGGTTACCATTTACAGCCTTCATTGGATAATGTACACTCAAATGTATTCCAAATCAAAATACTACTATAATAAGTATTCTTGAAGTTGAATCAAACGTTGCTGAGTCTTAAAGACAAGATCCGAAACAGCCCTATACCACCAGCAAGGTGGGTAAGCCATGCTTAACAAGAACGGCGACACTATAACGACCATCACGTGATCCAAGAAGTCTTTCCTCAACAATTTTAATATGTTCTGTAATTAATTAACAAACAAATTAATTTATATTCACCGCTACTAATAACACATTAAGTATTGGTTAAGAAGAGATAAAAATCAATGTTCGGGTAAGAAGAAGTTGTGATCCAACTACCCACCAATAAGACCACCACACGATCACATAGAGAGAAAGAGAGAGAGAAAGAGACCATCCTTCTATATTAGTGGTCTTCTAACCACTCCTCTCCCTTTACCACCATTTATTAGCTTCTTTCCCCCACTCACTCGACTCGGGTCGTCACCAGGTTCGTTCTCCTAACCACCTAAACCTTCTCTTCCTCCTCTGGATCGAACAAGTCGTGACCTTTTTTTAGATCTGTGTCGATTCTGATCTGATTCCAAAGTTTCGATATTTACGAGGAAAGTGCGTAAAGTTCGAAACTTTCAATGTCTTTTCAAATCTAGATTCGTTAATGTAGCAAACGAGTGTGAGATCTGCATTGATTCATGTAACCAAACTCTGGATCTGACCATTGCTCTGTTTTGGTACTCTGTTTTGGGTACTCTGTTTCAGATCTTTCGAAAATGGCAACGGGACAGCTTTTTTCTCGGACAACGCAAGCTTTGTTCTACAACTACAAGCAGCTTCCTGTCCAACGGATGCTCGACTTCGACTTCCTCTGTGGTAACATCATCAGATCACTCTACATTGGTTTTGGTTTTGGTTTTGGTTTTGGATCAATGAGATCATTTGCTTTTTTTTTTTAACAGGACGTGAAACGCCTTCTGTTGCTGGGATCATCAACCCTGGCTCTGAAGGGTTTCAGAAGCTCTTCTTCGGACAGGAGGAGATAGCTATCCCCGTTCACGCCGGGTAAGTACCATCATATAGAATCTGAGAGAAGCTTGCAAAAAATTTCTAACTTGTTTTTTTTTTTTTTGTTTTATACAGTATTGAGGCAGCTTGTGCTGCGCATCCAACTGCAGATGTATTCATCAACTTTGCGTCTTTCAGGAGGTCTGTGTTGTTTGGTCTTCATAAACTTAGCGTTTGTCTCTTTTGTGATGGTTTTGTTTTAATTGGTTTCTCCTTCATAGTGCTGCTGCGTCATCCATGGCTGCTTTGAAGCAGCCAACTATTAAAGTTGTGGCGATTATAGCAGAAGGTGTTCCGGAGTCAGACACCAAGCAGCTGATTGCTTATGCTCGTGCAAACAACAAGGTGTGTTACTGTTGTGGGTTTAATGAGTAGATTTCATTTGTAAACTGGTCTTGTGAGACTGATTTGGGTTTTGTTTGCAGGTTGTTATTGGACCGGCTACTGTTGGAGGTATTCAAGCTGGTGCCTTTAAGATTGGTGACACTGCAGGAACTATTGATAACATTATCCAGTGCAAGCTTTACAGACCTGGATCTGTTGGCTTTGTCTCCAAATCTGTATGTGCTTGATCTTCTAATCTGTGTCTAAAGCTCTCACTGTGATGGTTTAGAGTTTTTTTGATTCATCAGTCTTTCTTTTTCTTGCAGGGTGGAATGTCTAATGAAATGTACAATACTGTTGCTCGTGTGACTGATGGGATCTATGAAGGTGAGTTTTGCAAATGTTAAATAATCTGCTAATGAGATATGAAACTAAAGATTTTGTTTTATGGGATGTTGTTGTTAATAGGTATTGCTATTGGTGGAGACGTGTTCCCAGGATCCACTTTGTCTGACCATATCCTAAGGTTTAACAACATCCCACAGGTATATTAATGTATATACCAGTCTTCAAGTGTTTTAACATGTTGCTCGCTGGAACTCTCCTTCTTAATTACAAGAGCTATGTTGCAGATAAAAATGATGGTTGTACTTGGAGAGCTTGGAGGAAGAGATGAGTACTCTCTTGTTGAGGCTTTGAAACAGGGGAAAGTGAATAAACCTGTCGTTGCTTGGGTCAGTGGGACTTGTGCACGGCTCTTCAAGTCTGAAGTACAGTTCGGTCACGCAGTAAGTAGCATGAAATGACTCTTTGTCTGTTGTTCAAATCAAAATTGTTCATTAAACATGATTATGAATAGGGTGCCAAAAGTGGTGGGGAGATGGAGTCTGCACAAGCCAAGAACCAAGCTCTCATGGATGCTGGAGCCATTGTTCCAACTTCATTTGAAGCTCTCGAATCTGCAATCAAAGAGACTTTTGAGAAACTGGTCAGTTTCCCCCTCTATTGTTCTTAGCTAGCTCGCATCTGTTGGAATCTTATGTGTTACATTCCGATTCCTTGTAAAAAGGTTGAAGAAGGAAAGGTCTCTCCTATAAAGGAAGTCACTCCTCCACAGATCCCTGAGGATCTCAGCTCTGCAATCAAGAGTGGGAAAGTCAGGGCTCCTACTCACATCATCTCCACCATTTCTGATGACAGAGGTATTGTCATGGAAACAAAACCATATAGTCTACTGAGTTGAAACCAATGTTTCTGATACTTGACATTAATTTGTAGGGGAGGAACCATGCTATGCTGGTGTTCCAATGTCTTCAATCATCGAACAAGGCTTAGGAGTGGGCGATGTCATTTCCCTTCTATGGTTCAAGCGTAGTCTTCCACGCTACTGTACAAAGTTCATTGAGGTATCAGCGTTCTCATCTCAATCTATCTCCCTCATACTATTGCGTAGTGAGATTAACTTTGTTTCTCTGTCACAAAAATTTAGATATGCATAATGCTGTGTGCTGATCATGGTCCTTGCGTCTCGGGCGCTCACAACACCATTGTGACAGCAAGAGCAGGCAAAGACCTTGTCTCAAGTCTTGTCTCTGGTTAGTCACTCAACATCTCTCCCACCTCCATATTTTCTTTAACTGTGCAACAATCTCTAAGACTGTTAAAAGCTTTTCAACAGGTTTATTAACCATTGGCCCTAGATTTGGTGGTGCCATTGATGATGCTGCTAGATACTTCAAGGACGCTTGTGACAGGGTAAAAGACTCTCATTTTTTTCACCAACTGCAACTCGCATGAATCTGATCTCTAACTAGTTACTTGTTTCAGAATCTCACACCTTATGAGTTCGTTGAGGGGATGAAGAAGAAGGGAATCAGAGTCCCTGGGATCGGACACAGGTAAAACATCACTTCTTGTAATAAAGAAAAGAATCTCCCCAGTCCCCACTGAATCTCTTGTCTGAAACTTGTTTTTGAATAGGATCAAGAGCAGAGACAACAGAGACAAGAGAGTGGAGCTGCTTCAGAAATTTGCTAGGTCTAACTTCCCATCAGTGAAGTACATGGAGTACGCAGTAACAGTGGAAAGCTACACGCTCTCAAAGGCGAACAACCTCGTCCTCAACGTTGATGGAGCCATTGGATCTCTCTTCTTGGACCTTCTAGCTGGAAGTGGGATGTTTACTAAGCAAGAGATCGATGAGATTGTTCAGATCGGTTATCTCAACGGTCTCTTTGTTCTTGCTCGCTCTATCGGTTTGATTGGACACACCTTTGATCAGAAGAGGTTGAAGCAGCCGTTGTACCGTCACCCATGGGAAGATGTGTTGTACACCAAGTGAAACACATCTCAGCTTTGTTCTTTTGTTGTTAATTCCAAATAATTAGCTTTTACATTCTTCTATGAGAGATGTTACCAAAAATGCATATCTATGCTCTTCTGTTTCTTTTGTTGTGATGTTATGTTTATTTTTATTTTGTTTTCCATTTATCTGAACTTTTATCAATTGTTCTTCTTACTTTCTATAACTCTAGTGTCTGGCTAGGGATGTTATGACAATCTTCCATATGAAATTTGGTAGCTATCTAGCTAGCCTTGTTGGACTTACATGACAAGTTATCCTTCCATTAATTAAATATAAGAAATTAATGTTTATATTTCATTAATATTTAATGGAAAACGTATTACTAAGTACTAACCCATGTGCCCTATTCATTACTCGATGAAAAGTTGGAGATGCTTCAAATGAGTAGTTTATTATTTTGCAGCTGATCATATACTATATAGTGAGCTGCGATGTGAGGTCGGTCCAAAACAGCTAACATTAAGAACACTAAACAATTAATTCAGTGGAGTTGGATGTTAGAAGTTTTTTTTGCTGATGTGGACGCTCTATGGAGCCTCAAAAGGTCACTTTTATTAGTAAGGACTAGGGTTAAACCCGCCCTATGGGCGGGTGAGCAATTTAAAAAACAACTAAACATATTTCAAATTTTTGTATATATTTGAATATAGCTATTTATATATAAGTGTTTTTAATCTTTTGATAAATCTTTAATATTGCAAAAGATTATAATAATAAGATATTATTTTTACATTGTGGAAAAAAATACAAATTTGATAGTGATATATCATTTAACTAATTATTCACTGTTCAAAACTGAAAAGAAATTTTGTTTTGTTACTTTTAATCCCAAAATGGATAATAAACCAACTGATTATTAAAAAACATAATTAAACTAAGTGTGAGTTTATAACTTTATTTTTTATTAATAATTAAATTTGATTTCTAAATTATCAATATCTAATGAATTTACATAATTTTTGTGTTTGTGAAAATATAATGTTAACCTACTTTGTTTAAAATTAAAATCACACATTTAAAAAGTGTCACTGTAACTATCATAATTATCATAGTCTAAGAATGAAAGGTTAAACTCAATCGAACAACAGTTCATTAGAGCTTAATGGAGACAATAACATTATATTCATGTTTTACTGATAAATTTTAGATAAATTTCCAAATGTGGTAAATTTCTTCACTTGACGATGTGTTTCATGAGGAAAAAACAAATTCTACTTAATTA